>NC_056737.1:1115751509-1115821124 GCF_019279795.1 Protopterus annectens | reverse complement strand
ACATTTTTGGAGCAGAACACATCCTTAGTCTGCTTATGCGTCTTTACTATAACACACACACATTTAAACATTGGAGCAGGCCGCATCATTAGTGTAGTTGTATATCTTTACTACAAGGCACACACACATTTAAACAGTGGAGCAGAGTGCATCATTAGTCAGTGCGTGCGTTTTTACTACAACATACACACATTTAAACACTGGGGCAGAGTGCTTCATTAGGCTGTGCATGCGTCTTTACTACAAGACACACACACATTTAAACATTGGACCAGAGTGCATTGTTAGTCTATGCATGCATCTTTACTCCAACACACACACACACACATTTGAACACTAGAGTTGACCACATCGTGTGTGTGTGTGTGTGTGTGTGTGTGTGTGTGTGTGTGTGTGTGTGTGTGTGTGTGTGTGTGTGTGTCTGTGTGTCTTTACTACAACACATATTCCCACGGGGATTGTTGACAAGCAGTGTCATTGATATTCATGTTTGGACATATTTTGTTTATAAAAAAATATATAACAATTGTAATACCTTAATTATATTTATATTATTGCTGTATTCAGCGCTTGTGTTTTTAAGGATGAATTTTCTAATTTCATTACAATATATAAGCTTGTCTCAAAACCATGTTTTGGATTTTCATGTATTATTATGACACATCACGTGCTCATTGGTAAGCCAAAAGTATTTATTTGCAGTTAGTTGCATCTATTCATGTCTGTTTTTCCAACACTGAAGAACATTTTTTTAAACCCGGGTCTTATTTATACTATTAAATTGTTTTATCTACTTAAAATTTGGGCACATCTGTTATATTTGCTGGCCAACTGTGTTTGTTTGGTATTTGGTCCACACACCACCATAGCATTTGGTTCCTTCCTTGACTCTTGGACTGTGCTGTAGGACCAGCAGATTATCTGCCATTTTCTGTTAGCAGAGGTATCCTCTCCTGATTGTACTAAACACCATTCATCTAACATCATCGGGTTGGATGTATGATTGTGTTTTAGAACAGACAAATTTTTGATTTGTGTCGCATTTGTAAACTTATTCTTTAGATTCAACACACACTGTTTGCACTATCCAATTCCTGCGAATTGGTGGATTACTCACCATTATTATTCAGTGTGACTCTGTACTAGGTGGGGTTTATTTTCTGTGGATTTCTATACATCGCAACAGCATTTCAACATTGTAGCAATAATTGGTGGACTTTAACATCTCAGGTATTTTGGTGAACATCTATGTGTTTGGAGATATTTATGTGTGACTGGTTTGCATACTAACACATTTCAAGGTACTTTTACCCTTGGCCTTTTTTTCACCTGTTTTTTGGGTTTAAAATTGTGGATCTATTATTTGACTTTCAAGAAAGGTTTGATATGGTGGATGTGAGTGACTTTTCATCATCACGTGGAACAGCTTTTACATGTTTTACTAAGTCTAGAGGACACTAATTTGGATTCCATTTTTATAATTTTGTGCTGATTTTTCTTGTATTATTTATTAACACACAATAACACAGGTTGTATTAACATTTTGCACAATATTGCAGGGATCTATCAACAGATTTGTGTTTTACAACAACCACAAATTATAATACAGGACAATTGCATTTGTTATTGAATTCATTAATTTAGTACATATTTGCAGTACATTTTCTTTGGTTTAGGGGAGTTCTTGGTGTCTCATATTTGGATCTTATTTTAACATCATTATAACAGAACATTTGTTGATCTTGGCCTTACAGGCTTAGTTTTGTTATAAGACAATATTACTAGATATTGTCCAGAATTTACTACATTGTCCATTATTGGGATATTTTTATGCATCCCAAACCCTTTTTTAATACTTAGTGAAAACAAATCTTTTGATGGGGGATTTAGTTTCATCCAAACATATAATTTTTTGGGTTACATGAATATATTTTCTGTCAACCACAATATACATTGATTTTTGGGGGCTTGGTGGTTGAGTATATTCAACTCCTTGTGGTCAGCAATGTCTATAACATTAGAACAATATAAATAATAAAGTTTTGGAATATGGGCTGCTTTGATATTTAGACATTCACAAACTTTTTTTCTTATAATTGAGTGGGCTTTTGTATTGTTTTTGGTGTTTTCCTATAACAACCTTTTATTACAAGGAGGGGAACTAACACACAATCTATATTGTATTATGAACAAAACCCATGTCAAAATTGAACTTATTTTTTGAATTTTGAGTATTAACAACATTGCATATTTGCAGCCAGGATTGTTATATTTTGGTCTCATTGATACTGTGCACAAGATTAAATCCTGTTATAACGGGTTTTTGATATTGATATTGGTTGTTGCAATATTATCATAGATAGTGTGAATCATATAACACATTTTTTAAAGGCATTGGTTGTCCAGTCTTATAACACTTTAAATACAGGGCTTAGTAGGTTTTCAGTCAAAAAAGTTATTTCCTTATATTCACCTTGTTTTTGGGAAACCCAAAATTTTCTTTTTCATGAGTTCTATTTTTGGTTGTGGCATATATACCTCTTATAACCATACCCAACAAAATTTAAACATTTAGTATTGGGGGACCCCCCATTCTGGACTTTCTGTTTAAATGGTTTGGGGTATCTCTGATTGATTTCCCCACAATTAAAAAATATTTAGTTTTTCTGGCTTGCCCACCATCATTTGGGCAATTATTGTAAATTTTGGGTTGATTTTGGCATATTCACACATGGACCTTGAAAGTATACTCTGGGGTTTTTGGATCAGGATATTAGTCTTTGGGATCAATACCTCACCACAATAATCCAAAAAAACTGATCAACAAAGATCTTCTGATTGTGATTTATGCTTCCATTCCTCACCAAACCTTAAGAATCTTAGGTCAAACAAAACCACTTGAAATTGTTCAGGCATATTCTAACAAGAATATTCCTGGGGCTTATTTAATATGGCCCCAAACCCTTTTTAGGAAGATCAGATGAAAATTAAGCAATGATTGGGGAAGCCTTGCAAACTGGGTCCATGTTATTTGTGAATCCCCTTTTACAGTATTATGAAAGGATGGGGGACACCAATATTCAAGAGGTAAAAATGTTATGTTTAGACTGTGTTTGAATCTCTTTCCAAATTTAAACAATCTGCAGAGGTTACCCAAAGAATTGACTTTTAAAAACCAAAAGACAAAAAAATTAAAAAATTTCACAGAGTTTTTTGATTACCAGGGGGGACATTTTGGGCTCAACTGCTCAATTAGATTTGCAGAAATCAACCAGGATTCCCCCAAATCACACTAAAAAGGGCCCAGATCTATTCTAAGAATAGAGAAGGTTTCAACAAAAAATCAGGAGGGATTCATCTCCCACAGATTATGACAGTACGGGGGACGGGGTTCACCACATAGAAAAAAAAAAAAACATCCTTTAGACATGGTTAAAAACACAAAAAAACACAAGAAAAGACCCATTAGAACTTTCCCCTGGAGGGATTAATCCAGAACTTTTAACAAAGTCAATCTCAGCAACCAATCCACAATGTTTTGAACTTGTCGAATGTCAGTTTTTTTGGATCAACAGTTTCTTTTGAACAAACTCAATTTTAAACCTGGCTTTTTACTGATGAGTATCATATAGTTGATATTATTTTTTGTTTAAATCTAAACTTTTTTTACAGATGATACAACTAAAAGATCAATGAATTTAGATTTGGCAAATCTAATTTTCAGCCACCTATGAATAAGCATTTTCCATCTTTATGCAGTCTGTTTTTAGGGACCTACATTTTCAGAATCTAGGTTCCATGATGGGACATAACCTCTCACAGCCAGAGAACACGCCCTTCAACACACAAACAACAAGGACTTTTAACTATCCACAAAAAGGTGGGGCTGTGGTTTCAAAATATTAGTGATTATCTAAAAAGGTTTATCACAATTAAACACTGCATGTTATATGAACATGCCCATTGACCCTAGGGAATTTTTAAAAAAGAAATTGATACATTTAAACAGTAGGAAGGTAAACCAAGAGTTGTGTCTCTCAACTTTCAGTTAAACCAAAGCAAATTCTTTATTTATTACCCAAAATACACAAATCTTTAAAACCCTCTGAGACCAATTGTTTGGTTTTGGGACCCCTAACTCTGTCTGCTTTTTCTGACACATTATCTTAAACCACTTTTGAGTTTGGCCCCAAGGCTGCAGGATACCACAAAAAAATTATCGAGGAAAAATTGGACCCAGGGTGGTTAATGTGTTTTAGATGGCATTATATCCCCTACCACACTGGGCTGGTTTACAAGCTAATATTGGTTAGATAGGGGGACTATACACACCTTTTAAAACACATTGCTTATTTGCAACAGAACAAACTTTGAAAAAATGTCTTCTATTTTCAAGGCCAATGTTACTGGCACCCCAATACAGCTATCTTCCTTTGTTTCCCACACACATCTGTTCATGGCATTTTTGAGGAATGTATGATCTATGATGTTTCCCCATAATATATATTTAAATGGACATTTGGAGGTACCTGGATGATTGCTATAAGGGGAATGCTGGATATTTGCAGGAATTTGTTAAATATTTAAATGAAAACATCTGGGGTATTGAATTTTCTATTACTTGATTTGAAACCCAATAAATTTTTTGGATGTGACTATATCTGGGAAACCCCTGACCATATTTTTACCAATTTTTCCCAGGTACCCCCAATATAACACTTTATTCATGCTACTAGCATGCACCCACCCAACCATCAGGAACATCCGGGGCACTTTAATGAAAAATTTTTAGTTCCAGCCAAACAGATTACAATGTTGCCAGTCTTGTTTTTGTAAAGATTTGTTAACAGAAGGTATAAACTTGAAGACATTAACAATGCATGGACACGATCACCCCTTTTTAACAGAAAACATTGTTGCATTATAAGATTCCATCAAGACCAAGAACTTCACTACATTTATTCCCACATATGGCAGGAATTATTATGCTGTTAGGATATCATAAACAAACATTGGAATATTTTTTTGGCCAATGAACAACTCAGATTTTTGGGAGAACAATGCCAATTTCATAAAAAAACTTTGGGGTTCCTTATTTTCACATTAAAAACATATTGGAAGTGGAGGAGCTATTCATAAACAACTAACATAACAGGACATGAGTTTTTGGGGTTGTTCCATGTGGCCATTGTGGGTCCTGCAAACAGATTACCAACCAAGTACTTTTAGTCGCAACACCAGTAACACATGAGTGTAAAATATTTGGCAATTAGCAGCAACTGGGTTGTCTATTTGGTCATGTCATTGTGGGTTTTATGTTGGCCAGACCTCCCCCATTAAGAACACAAATGAACATCAGGGCATTAAAATAAGAAGGAGACTAATGCACTGTATAGACATGTTTCCAAACATCAACAACACACATTTAGGTTCATGATCATTGACAGTTTGTTGGTGACTACAACACACACACCCTTTAAAAAAAAAGGAGAAATACTATTATAAGGTTGGGTGCACTCTTTACCTGGACTTAATGATCATCTTTAACCCCTTTTTATGAGGAACAAAATATTTTACACACATTTAAACAAAAGTATTTCATTTTTTCTTTTTTTATATTTCAAATATTGTACAACATGTTTGAATATCACAGTAAATATATGTTTAATATATATGCATCATTTAAGTAACCAGTACCCACTGGGCATTGTTGACAATGCAGTGTCTATTGATATTTTTGTTTGGACATATTTTGTTTATATAAACACACATATATATGAAATTGTTTTACCCAAATTTTATTTATATTATTGCTGTATTCAGCTTGTGTTTTTTTAAAGGGTGAACACAAACCCTTACAATACCTTTGGGCTCAAGATTTACCATGTTTTGGATTTTCATGTATTACATGACAACACAGCGTGCTCATTGGTAAAAAATATTTATTTGCATGTTTAGTTGCATCTATTCATGTCTGTTTTTTAACACTGAAGAAACATATTTAAACCTTTTGTTATTTATACAAAATGCATCTACTTTTTATATTGGGCTGATTTCATCTGTTATATTTTTCCCCAAATGTATTGGTTTACTACAACACACACACATTTAAACACTGGAGCAGAGCGCATTGTTAGTCTGTGTGTGAATCTTTACTACAACACACACACATTTAAACACTGGAGCAGAGTACATCCTTAGTCTGCTTGTGCGTCTTTACTACAACACACACACATTTAAACACTGGAGCAGGGTGCATCACTAGTCAGTGCATGTGTCTTTACTACAACACACACACATTTAAACACTGGAGCAGAGTGCATTTGTCAGTGCGTGCATTTTTACTAAAACACACACACATTTAAACAATGGAGCAGAACACATCGTTAGTCAGTGCGTGCATTTATACTACAACACACACACATTTAAACACTGGAGCAGAGTACATCCTTAGTCTGCTTGTGCGTCTTTACTACAACACACACACATTTAAACACTGGAGCAGAGTGCATTGTTAGTTTGTGTGTGAATCTTTACTACAACACACACACATTTAAACACTGGAGCAGAGTACATCCTTAGTCTGCTTATGCGTCTTTACTACAACACACACACATTTAAACACTGGAGCAGAACACATCCTTAGTCTGCTTATGCGTCTTTACTATAACACACACACATTTAAACATTGGAGCAGGCCGCATCATTAGTGTAGTTGTATATCTTTACTACAAGGCACACACACATTTAAACAGTGGAGCAGAGTGCATCATTAGTCAGTGCGTGCATTTTTACTACAACATACACACATTTAAACACTGGGGCAGAGTGCTTCATTAGGCTGTGCATGCGTCTTTACTACAACACACACACACATTTAAACATTGGACCAGAGTGCATTGTTAGTCTGTGCATGCATCTTTACTCCAACACACACACACACACACACACACACACACACACACACACACACACACACACACACACACACACACACACACACACACACACACACACTTGAACACTAGAGTTGACCACATCGTGTTTGTGTGTGTGTGTGTGTGTGTGTGTGTGTACGTGTGTCTGTGTGTCTTTACTACAACACACACACATTTCAACACTGGAGCAGAGCACATTGTTAGTCTGTGCGTGCCTCTTTACTATAACACACACACATTTAAACACTGGAGCAGAGTGCTTCATTAAGCTGTGCATGTGTCTTTACTACAACACATACAAATTTAAACACTGTAGCAGAGTGCATCATTAGTCAGTGTGTCAGTGTTTACTAGAACACACACACATTTAAACACTGGAACAGAGTACATCATTAGTCAGTGTGTGCATTTTCACTACAACACACACAGATTTAAACACTGGAGCAGAGTGAATCATTAGTCAGTTTGTACATCATTACTGCAACACACACATTTAAACACTAGAGCAGAGTGCATCATTAGTCAGTGCGTGCATTTTTACTACAACACACACATTTAAACAATGGAGCAGAGTGCATCATTAGTCAGTGCGTGTGTCTTTACTACAACACACACATTTAAACAATGGAGCAGAGTGCATTGTTAGTCTGTGTGTGAATCTTTACTCCAAAACACACACACATTTAAACACTAGAGTCAACCGCATTGTTAGTCTGTGTGTGTGTGTGTGTGTGTGTGTGTGTGTGTGTGTGTGTGTGTGTGTCTTTACTACAACACACACACATTTAAACATTGGAGCAGAGTGCATTGTTAGTCTGTGTGTGAATCTTTACTCCAACACACACACAAATTTAAACATTATAGCCAACCGCATTGTGAGTCTGTGTGTTTGTGTGTGTGTGTGTGTGTGTGTGTGTGTGTGTTTACTACAACACACACACATTTAAACACTGGAGCAGAGCACATCCTTAGTCTGCTTGTGCATTTTCTACAACACACACACATTTATACACTGGAACAGAGAAAATCGTTAGTCTGTGCATGTGTCTTTACTATAACAGACACACATTTAAACATTGGAGCAGGGCACATCATTAGTCTATTTGTACATCTTTACTACAACACACACACACACACACACACACACACACACACACACACACACACACACACACACACACACATTTAAACACTTGAGCAGAGTGCAGCATTAGTCAGTGCATGCGTTTTTACTACAACACACTTATTTAAACACTGGAGCAGAGTGCTTCATTAAGCTGTGCATGCGTCTTTACTACAATACACACAAACATTTAAACATTGGAGCAGAGCACATTGTTAGTCTGTGTGTGAATCTTTCCTGCAACACACACACACACACACACACACACACACACACACACACACACACACACACACACACACACACACACACACACACATATTTAAACACCAACACACACACACACACACATTTAAACACTAGAGTGTGTGTGTGTGTGTGTGTGTGTGTGTGTGTGTGTGTGTGTGTGTGTGTGTGTGTGTGTGTTTACTACAACACACACACATTTAAACACTGGAGCAGAGCACATCCTTAGTCTGCTTGTGCGTCTTTACTACAACACACACACATTTAAACACTGGAGCAGAGTGCTTCATTAAGCTGTGCATGCGTCTTTACTACAACACACACACATTTAAACACTGGAGCAGAGTGCATCCTTAGTCAGTGTGTGTGTCTTTATTACACCACACACACATTTAACCACTGGAGCAGAGTGCATTTGTCAGTGCGTGCATTTTTACTACAACACAGACACATTTAAACACTGGACCAGAGCACATCGTTAGTCAGTGTGTGCATTTTTACTACAACACTCACACATTTAAACACTGGAGCAGAGCGCATTGTTAGTCTGTGTGTGAATCTTTACTACAACACACACACATTTAAACACTGGAGCAGAGTACATCCTTAGTCTGCTTGTGCGTCTTTACTACAACACACACACATTTAAACACTGGAGCAGAGGTGTGAATCTTTACTATAACACACGCACATTTAAACATTGGAGCAGGGCACATCTTTACTACAACACACACATTTAAACACTGGAGCAGAGTGCATCATTAGTCAGTGTGTGTGTCTTTACTACAACACACACACATTTAAACACTGGAGCAGAGTGCATTTGTCAGTGCGTGCATTTTTACTACAACACACACATTTAAACACTGGACCAGAGCACATCGTTAGTCACTGTGTGCATTTTTACTACAACACTCACACATTTAAACACTGGAGCAGAGCACATTGTTAGTCTGTGTGTGAATCTTTACTACAACACACACACACATTTAAACACTGGAGCAGAGCACATCCTTAGTCTGCTTGTGTGTCTTTACTACAACACACACACATTTAAACACTGGAGCAGAGCACATCCTTAGTCTGCTTGTGAATCTTTACTACAACACATACACATTTAAACACTGGAGCAGAGCACATCCTTAGTCTGCTTGTGAATCTTTACTATAACACACATACATTTTAACACTGGAGCAGAACACATCATTAGTCTGTGCATGTGTCTTTACTATAACACACACACATTTAAACATTGGAGCAGGTTGCATCATTAGTGTAGTTGTATATCTTTACTACAAGACACACACACATTTAAACAGTGGAGCAAAGTGCATCATTAGTCAGTGCATGCATTTTTACTACAACACACACACATTTAAACACTGGGGCAGAGTGCTTCATTAGGCTGTGCATGCGTCATACTATCCGCAGACAAAGGTGGGGCTGTGGTGGTTCAAAATATTAGTGATTATCTGCAAGAAGGTTTATCACAATTATCCAACACTGCATGTTATATGAACATGCCCATTGACCCTACGCCGAATTTTAAAAAAGAAATTGATACATTTTTGAACCTAGCATGTGAGGAAGGTATTATTACCAAGAGTTGTGTCTCTCAACTTTCAGTTAAGAACCCTCGAAAGCAAATTCTTTATTTATTACCCAAAATACACAAATCATTAACCAATCCTCCGGGTAGACCAATTGTTTCGGGTATTGGATCCCTAACTGAACACCTGTCTGCTTTTCTGACACATTATCTTAAACCACTTTTGAGTTTGGTCCGGGCAAGGCACAGTTCCTCAAAATTATCGAGGACACACAATTGGAGCCAGGGTGGTTAATGTGCTCTTTAGATGTTAAAGCATTATATACCAGCATACCACACTGGGCTGGTTTACAAGCTCTCCAATATTGGTTAGATAGAGCTGGACTATACACACCAGGGTTTAACACATTGCTTATTTGCATGACAGAACATGTACTTTGTAAAAATGTCTTCTATTTTCAAGGCCAATGTTACTGGCAGCTCCAAGGTACAGCTATGGGGGCTTCCTTTGCTCCCATCTACGCCGATCTGTTCATGGCATTTTTTGAGGAATGTATGATCTATGGTGATTCCCATAATATATATTTGGTGGAAATGGACATTTGGCGTAGGTACCTGGATGATTGCTGGATGGTATGGCGTGCGGATGCTGGATATTTGCAGGAATTTGTTAAATATTTAAATGACAACATCTGGGGTATTGAATTTTCTATTACTTCTGATTTGCAAACTATCAATTTTCTGGATGTGACTATATCTAGGAACCCAGACCATACTTTGACCACCCAAGTACCCCCAATATAACACTTTACTTCATGCTACTAGCATGCACCCACGCCATACCATCAGGAACATCCCGGTGTCACAATTTATGCTTATGAAACGCCTTAGTTCCAACCAAACAGATTACAATGTTGCCAGTCTTGATCTTTGTTGTAGATATGTTAACAGAAGGTATAAACTTGAAGACATTAACAATGCATGGACACGATCATCCCACTTGAACAGAAAAACATTGTTGCATTATAAGATTCCATCGGAAGACTCAAGAACTTCTACTATCAGGTTTATTACCACATATGGCAGGAATTATTATGCTGTTAGGGATATCATAAACAAACATTGGAATATTCTTTTGGCCAATGAACAACTCAGATGTTTTTTGGGAGAACAATGCCAATTCTCATACAGGAAAGGGAAAACATTGGGTTCCTTATTTTCACATTACAAACATATTGGAAGTGGAGGAGCTATCCATAAACAACTAACTATAACAGGACATGAGCTATTGGGTACTGTTCCATGTGGCCATTGTGGGTCCTGCAAACAGATTACCAAGTCCAAGTACTTCTCTAGTCGCAACACCAGTAAAGTCTATGAGTGTAAAATATTTGGCAATTGCAGCAGCAACTGGGTTGTCTATTTGGCCTCATGTCATTGTGGGGCATTTTATGTTGGCCAGACCTCCAGGCCATTAAGAACACGCATAAATGAACATCGCAGTGACATTAAAAATAAGAAGGAGACTAATGCACTGTATAGACATGTTTCCAAACATCAACAAGCCCAGTTTAGGTTCATGATCATTGACAGACTAGTTGGTGACCGTAGCAACACACTAGGGTGGCATGGCATATTGGATCACAAGGAGAAATACTGGATTATAAGGTTGGGTGCACTCTTTTTACCTGGACTTAATGATCATCTTTAACCACTTTTTTATGAGGAACAAAGTATATTTCCTACATCACTATTTATGAGCATAAAGTATGGTACATTTTTCTCTTTTTTTCATATTTCGAAATATTGTACATACATGTTTGAATATCACAGTAAATATATGTTTAATATATATGCATCATTTAAGTAGGGACGCTAGTACCTACTGGTGCATTGTTGACAATGCAGTGTCTATTGATATTTCATGTTTGGACATATTTTGTTTATATAAAAAATATATATGAGCAATTGTATATACCTTAATTATATTTATATTATTGCTGTATTCAGCGCTTGTGTTTTTTAAGGATGAACTATTTCTAATTTTTCATTACAATATATAAGCTTGGTCTCATAGATTTACCATGTTTTGGATTTTCATGTATTATTCATGACTATTGGCTTATCAGCGTGCTCATTGGTAAGCCAAAAGTATTTATTTGCATGTTTAGTTGCATCTATTCATGTCTGTTTTTTCCAACACTGAAGAAGACATATTTTTGCCGAAACCGGTCTGTTATTTATACTATTAAATCGTTTTATCTACTTATATATTGGGCTGATTTCATCTGTTATATTTGCTGGCCAACTGTATTTGTTTACTACAACACACATACATTTAAACACTGGAGCAGAGCGCATCCTTAATCTGTTTGTGCGTCTTTACTATAAGACACACACATTTAAACACGGGAGCAGGGCGCATCGTTAGTCTGTGTGTGCATCTTTACTACAACACACACACATTTAAACATTGGAGCAGAGTGCTTCATTAAGCTGTGCATGTGTCTTTACTACAACACACACATTTAAACAAAATAGCAGAGCGCATTGTTAGTCTGTGTGTGAATCTTTACTACAACACACACACACACATTTAAACACTGGAGCAGAGCACATCCTTAGTCTGCTTTTGCGTCGTTACTGCAACACACACACATGTAAAGCCTGGAGCAGAGTACATTGTTACTCTGCGCTTGTGTCTTTACTACAACACACACACACACACACACACACACACACACACACACACACACACACACACACACACACACACACACACACACACACACACACATTTAAACACTGGAGGAGAGCACAACCTTAGTCTGCTTGTGTGTCTTTACTATAACACACACACATTTAAACACTGGAGCAGAGTGCATCATTAAGCTGTGTATGTGTCTTTACTACACACACACACACACACACACACACACACACACACACACACACACACATTTAAACATTGGAGCAGAGTGCTTCATTAGTCTGTGTGTGCATCTTTACTCCAAAACACTTAGACTGGAGTCGACCGCATCGTTTGTCTGTGTGTGTGTGTGTGTGTGTGTGTGTGTGTGTGTGTGTGTGTGTGTGTACATCTTTACTACAACACACACATTTAAACACTGGAGCAGAGCGCATCCATATTCTGTGCGTGCGTTTTTACTCCAACACACACACACATTTAAACACTAGAGTCGACTGCATTGTTAGTCTGTGTGTGTGTGTGTGTGTGTGTGTGTGTGTGTGTGTGTGTGTGTGTGTGTGTGTGTGTGTGTGTCTTTACTACAACACACACATTTAAACACTGGAGCAGAGCACATCCTTAGTCTGCTTGTGCGTCTTTACTACAACACACACACATTTAAACACTGGAGCAGAGCACATCATTAGTCTGTGCATGTGTCTTTACTATAACACACACACATTTAAACATTGGAGCAGGCCGCATCATTAGTGTAGTTGTATATCTTTACTACAAGACACACACACATTTAAACACTGGAGCAGAGTGCATCATTAGTCAGTGCATGTGTCTTTACTACAACACACACACATTTAAACACTGGAGCAGAGTGCATCATTAGTCAGTGCATGTGTCTTTACTACAACACACACACACACATTTAAACATTGGAGCAGGCCGCATCATTAGTGTAGTTGTATATCTTTACTACAACACACACACATTTAAACACTGGAGCAGAGTGCATCATTAGTCAGTGCATGTGTCTTTACTACAACACACACACATTTAAACACTGGAGCAGAGTGCTTCATTAAGCTGTGCATGCGTCTTTACTACAACACACACACACATTTAAACACTGGAGCAGAGTGCTTCATTAGTCAGTGCATGTGTCTTTACTACAACACACACACATTTAAACACTGGAGCAGAGTGCATTGTTAGTCTGTGCATGCACCTTTACTCCAACACACACACACACACACACACATTTAAACACTAGAGTTGACCGCATCGTGTGTGTGTGTGTGTGTGTGTGTGTGTGTGTGTGTGTGTGTGTGTGTGTGTGTCTGTCTGTGTGTGTCTGTGTGTCTTTACTACAACACACACACATTTAAACATTGGAGCAGAGTGCTTCTTTAGTCTGTGCGTGCATCTTTACTCCAACACACACACACACACACACACACACACACACACACACACACACACACACACACACACACACACATTTAAACACTAGAGTCGACTGCATTCTTAGTGTGTGTGTGTGTGTGTGTGTGTGTGTGTGTGTGTGTGTGTTCATGTTTACTACAACACACGCACATTTAAACATTGGAGCAGGGCGCATCATTAGTCAGTTTGTACATCATTACTACAACTCACACATTTAAACACTGGAGCAGAGTGCATCATTAGTCAGTGCATGCATTTTTACTACAACACACACACATTTAAACACCTAAGCAGAGAGCTTCATTAAGCTGTGCATGCATCTTTACTACAACACACACATTTAAACACTGGAGCAGAGTGCTTCAATAAGCTGTGCATGTGTCTTTACTACAACACACACATTTAAACAAAATAGCAGAGCGCATTGTTAGTCTGTGTGTGAATCTTTACTACAACACACACACACATTTAAACACTGGAGCAGAGCACATCTTTAGTCTGCTTTTGCGTCGTTACTGCAACACACACACATTTAAAGCCTGGAGCAGAGTACATTGTTAGTCTGTGCTTGTGTCTTTATTACAAGACACACACACACACACACACACACACACACACACACACACACACACACACACTGGAGCAGAACACATCCTTAGTCTGCTTGTGTATCTTTGCTACAACACACACACATTTAAACACTGGAGCAGAGTGCATCATTAGTCTGTGCATGCACCTTTACTCCAACACACACACACAGACACACATATTTAAACACTAGAGTTGACCGCATCGTGTGTGTGTGTGTGTTTGTGTGTGTCTTTACTATAACACACACACATTTAAACATTGGAGCAGGGCACATCATTAGTCAGTTTGTACATCTTTACTACAACACACACACATTTAAACACTGGAGCAGAGTGCATCATTAGTCAGTGCGTGCACTTTTACTACAACACACACACATTTGAACACTGGAGCAGAGTGCTTCATTAAGCTGTGCATGTGTCTTTACTACAACACACACACATTTAAACACTGGAGCAGAGTGCTTCATTAAGCTGTGCATGCATCTTTACTACAACACACACACACATTTAAACACTGGAGCAGAGTGCATTGTTAGTCTGTGTGTGCATCTTTACTCCAACACACACACACACACACATTTAAACACTAGAGTCGACCGCATCGTTAGTGTGTGTGTGTGTGTGTGTGTGTGTGTGTGTGTGTGTGTGTGTGTGTGTGTGTGTGTGTGTGTGTGTGTGTGTGTGTGTCTTTACTACAACACACACACATTTAAACACTGGAGCAGAGCACATTGTTAGTCTGTGTGTGAATCTTTACTACAACACACACACACACACACACACACACACACACACACACACACACACACACATATTTAAACACTAGAGTCGACTGCATCGTTAGAGTGTGTGTGTGTGTGTGTGTGTGTCTATACTATAACACACACACACATTTATACATTGGCGCAGGCCACATCATTAGTCTATTTGTATATCTTTACTACAACACACACACATTTAAACACTGGAGCAGAGTGCATCATTAGTCAGTGCGTGCATTTTTACTACAACACACACACATTTAAACACTGGAGCAGAGTGCTTCATTAAGCTGTGCATGTGTCTTTACTACAACACACACATTTAAACACTGGAGCAGAGTGCTTCAATAAGCTGTGCATGTGTCTTTACTACAACACACACATTTAAACAAAATAGCAGAGCATTGTTAGTCTGTGTGTGAATCTTTACTACAACACACACACATTTAAACACTGGAGCAGAGCACATCCTTAGTCTGCTTGTGCGTCTTTACTACAACACACACACATTTAAAGCCTGGAGCAGAGTACTATGTTAGTTTGTGCTTGTGTCTTTACTACAAGACACACACACACACACACACACACACACACACACACACACACACACACACACACATTTAAACACTGGAGCAGAGTGCTTCATTAAGCTGTGCATGCGTCTTTACTACAACACACACACACACACACACACACACACACACACACACACACATTTAAACACTAGAGTCGACCGCATTGTTAGTCTGTGTGTGTGTGTGTGTGTGTGTGTGTGTGTGTGTGTGTGTGTGTGCCTTTACTACAACCCACACACATTTAAAGACTGGAGCAGAGCGAATCCTTAGTCTGTGTGTGTGTGTCTTTACTACAGGACACACACATTTAAATACTGGAGAAGAGCACTTCCTTAGTCTATTTGTGCATCTTTACTACAACACACACACATTTAAACACTGGAGCAGAGCGCATTGTTAGTCTGTGTGTGAATCTTTACTCCAACACACACACACATTTAAACACTAGAGTCGACCGCATTGTTAGTGTGTGTGTGTGTGTGTGTGTGTGTGTGTGTGTGTGTGTGTGTGTGTGTGTGTGTGTGTGTGTGTCTTTACTACAACAGACACACATTTAATAATTGGAGGAGAGTGCATTATTAGTCTGTGTGTAAATCTTTACTCCAAAACACACACACATTTAAACACTAGAGTCGACCGCATTGTTAGTCTGTGTGTGTGTGTGTGTGTGTGTGTGTGTGTGTGTGTGTGTGTGTGTGTGTGTGTGTGTGTGTGTGTGTGTGTGTGTGTGTGTGTGTGTGTGTGTGTGTGTGTGTGTGTGTGTGTGTGTGTGTGTAATGCACCATGGCAGGTTGGTTAACTTATTCAGAATCAAACCCTGTCTCTTGACTACAGAATGTTAGAGCCCAAATCCTCTGCACCCACTACCAAACTGTCATCAGTATGTGTATTTCAAGGACTGTTGAGTTTCAGTGAATTTTCAAAGAATGTTGAGCTCTAGTGCATTTTCAGGATCAGTTAAGTTTCTGTGCTTTTTCAAGGACTGTTGTATTACTATGAATTTTCAAAGAATGTTCAGTATCTGTGCATTTTAAAGCAATGTTGAGTTTCAAGGGAAGAAAAGTTTGCTGCTGCTCATGCAAATTCTGTTTTTAGTGTTTAACTGTTTTACTTAGCAAATATCAGTTATCTGTGTTTGTGCTGTACATTTCCAAAGCAGTGCTAGTAGCATGAGGTGCAGAAGGCTGTGGGCTCTAGTCCCATACCATGTACATGGAGTACCAGTATTGTAGTATCCTTTAATGGGGGTGGGATTGTTGCACGTGTCCTCCTTTGGATGAGATGCTTCAAAACTATGAACCTGTTGCCACTTTGACAGCCGTTCCCTATTTAATATGCATTTTTTAATGTAACATGGGTAATTTATTCTTCAAGGGCAGCATGCACTGAATTTGCACATGAAACACTAAAATATAGAGTTTTTCACCAATAACAACATCTTCATTAGTTATAGATCTCTTTAATGCACAATTATTTAAAATACTGAATTCTGCAGACATTGTGTATTTTGACTGATATTGGTGGACTGAAATGGCAGAAGCTTGTGTGGCCTTTTGTTGATGAAGTGTTCTGTAATGGGTAATTTTGCCATTATCTGTCGATACATTTTGTTTAATTTTTGCAGGAAAAATGTTCAAACCTACAAATTTAAAACACACTCTTAGCTATACAAGCAATATAATTTAATATAATCAGGATGGTGCATCAAGGAACACATGTATGTATGCATGGACCAAAAAAAGTGTGCAAGGGACTATGGTATGAAAACACCCCAAATGTAAACTTAATCTTTCACTGGCCAGATGCATTTTCTTTGAATATGAGCTTCAAGGGCAGAGAAGCTTACTGTTCATTTATTTATTTATTTATTTATTTATTGACATTTGTTAACCGGGTTGGTCCAACTGAGCTTGTCATCCATTTTCAGTGGAGACATGAGGAGAAAAGCTACAATTCATAGTCAGTTATCAGTAGTTTACAGAAATTAGAATATTTAAATCAGAAGAATTACAGAGAAATACATGTTAATACGGGAAATTAAAGAAACAAAAATAGAGTGCATGCACAAAGGTAATACATATAAAGTTTATACAGAGAATAACAATAATAATATATTTACATATTTACAATGAATTTATCCATCAGTATAATTGACTGAGTTCAGGAAGTATCTGCATAGTACAGAAATAGACAAAAGGGGAGGAATTATTTGGAAGTATATAAGGGGCATGGGAGGTTAGCCTGGGACTTGACAAGGGCAGCATTTGGCGTTAAGCAGAAGAAGTTTGAGTTCATTTTTGAAGTGAGATGGGTGGGTGACGGAACATATGTCAACGGGAAGTTTGTTCCAAGCATGGGCAACGGAGTATTTATAAAGAAGTTTGCATACTGTTTTCTTGGGTTGGTAGGTGTCTAGTAATTGCTGGTTTGAGGTATGGAGGATCCGAGTTGGGGAGTAGATAGAGACAAAGGAAGAGAGAGCTGGGCATGATAAATGTTTATAAAGAATGAAGTGTAACATTTGAAATTGTGATAGCAATAGTTGTTGGGAGAGTTCAAGCCATTGGAGAGAGTTTAGGGCAAGACAGTGATGTGCATTGTAAGGAGAGTTTGTGATAAATCTAACTATCTTATGGTAAGTTTGTTGAAGTTTGTTCAAGGTTGTGGCCTGAATGTTAGTAAGAAGTGGGGCAGCATATAATAGGGAGGGGAGGAGGTGTGCCTGTGCAAGGGAGAGTCTGGTATTAGGGGTTAGCAATTTTTTGTTGCGATATAGTAAACCAAGTTTCTGGTGATTCTTTTTTATACACTGGAGTATGTGCAGGTTGAATTTGAGTTCATCATCAATGATGACACACAGGAGTTTCATGTGGGTTTCATGCTACGTCTGTTTTTATTGTGAGAATGTATTGTTTTGTTTAACAAATGGCTATCAGTGTTTGTGCTGTAAATTTTGAAATAAACGTATTAAATATCATTAATCATTGTAGAAGTAAGGAAGACCATAGTATGCACACTTACAGGTTTGAAAAGTATTTATGGTGACTGGGGAGAAATAGCCAAGTAATGTGAATTGGAATGGGTGGGTAGGACTGCTGTGGGGGGTGGGGCCCTGATCCATTACCCTGCCTAGGGCCCGATTTGAGCATGATCCAGCTCTGATTATTATGCTTGTTTAAAGAAACTTGACTGCTTTTAAAACTCTGCTGCCATGTAAGAGTTTGGTTGCATGGCAAAAGTATCCAGCAAGTAGAGTTTGGTTTAGGGTTTTTTTAAAACTGAGACATTCTGTGCCCTAAATGCTTTTACTACCTTTGAGACTTTGTCTGCTTCTCTTTATTTTGTTTGAAACATTATAGCCAAATCTGATTTGTGGTTTTGGAGTTAGAAGTTATCTGTTGATTTTCTTATTACTAATTCTAAGTTACTCCTATTCAGGGCTGGAGGGGTGTTTTTCATTATACAAGTTTACCTGTGTCTTGTAATGTATGTAATGATTCTTCCCATGGACATTTCTAGACAGATTGTCCCATTAAATATTCTTATGCATTCCCTTGAGTAGGATGGTATCTCTTCTCTCCCTTCATTGGGTACCGGTGAGTCTGCTGTGAATGTTGGCTCTGAGGACCATGTTTGCATTCTAGTCATTGTTTGCATGGGAGTGTTGAGGATTGTTCACTTCCTGACTCACATAATTCCAATTCTCTTTCAGGCATGGACTTTGGGGAAAGTGAAGAGTCTATAGGTCTGAATATTGACTTCATTGAAGGGGAACGTTGTTTAACAGTACTTGAAATCATAAAACAAAATGTAAAAAGAAGCATAAAGGTCATTCCTGTCTGCATCAATAAGACTTTGATGTGAATTGTCTCAAGAGCACTTTACACACACAAACACACACATACATACACACACACACACACACACACACACACACACACACACACACACACACACACACACACACCAATATCACAAAAGCTCTTTTTTAGATACACATATTACTACTTTAAGCTCCTACTTCGGACTACTAACCTTCCTATCCATACACATTTTTGGTTTCTTCACTTATCTATATAATACTCACTTCTTCACCTTCCCCGCCTCAAATCCATATGTACAGCTTTCTGCAAACAACCTAACTACTCTTAACTACCTTAACTATCTATATACTACTACCCTAAAAGTATTTATGCTCTGTACCACACCTCTTTCTCTCCATTTCTCTTAATGATCCTTTCATTAATATACTATACAACCATCATCTTGCCTTCTCCTACCCACCATCTAAACTCTCACCATCTCAACTCACAATTGCAGTAATTCAATTGATGTTTCTTTGTACACTCACAACACTAGCTCACTTCATTAACTACCATAATAGTCTCACATCATATCCCAAGTCCATCACAAACACACATACCTAACATCACAAAACCTTCTTTCTCTCCCTATCTCTGTCCTTCTCTGTACTGATATACGTGCTCAGATCTGTTCTCTTCTATCAAAGTTAGGAATAACACTATATCAGCAGTACTAAAAGTTGGATACAAACACAAATGGCTCCATACCTCTACTCACCCCACTTCCATCCTTAAATTTAATGGAGATATTCACCCTAACCCCAGACCCACACATCAACTAGCAACCATGGCCAAACCTTTACTTTCCAATGCTCCCAACAAAATTGTCCCATCAAATAATGAAACTAACCTTGTTCTTTTCAAGATTAACCTTAGAAGTATCTGCAATAAAATTCATGATATCCATTTATGTCTAGACTTTAACTCCACAGACATTCTAACCTTTATTGAACTTGGCTAAAACAAGAAATAACTGTCAATAAAATTATTCCCCCAGGTGTTAACATATTCAGAATGGACAGAAATCTTAAAAGAGCAGGTGGTTTTGCTATTATTAATAAAAAAAAACTTAGAAATAACTCCAGCCCATCTAAATATCCCAAAATGTAATAGTGCCAAACTTCTAATTGCATACCTCAAAATCAACCAAAATAAATCTGTAAAATCACAAATACAGCTATCCAAGTACTAGTGCTCCTATAGCATAGGATATAAATGATAAAATAGCAAATAACGCTCAGGAACACGCCAAGGCTGATGAGAGTATTCCACAAAAGCAAACAGACAGAATAAACTGATGAGATAGAGCCTCAAAAAATAACTTTACTACATGTAGAACTGGCAGGCGCTTTCACTCCTATGGGCTTCCTCAGGCCAATAAAATTCCATACAAAATAATTGTATAAATACACCCAGACAAATGACATCATTTCCTGCATTACTCAAATCAATTCATTCATTCTCAAAATAAAAAATGACAACAAAAATTAAAACATTATTAAAACATATCTAACTACAATGCATTATAAAAAACTCACTAAAATAGTTTAATACACCTAACTAAATACGCTATAAAACATATAAAAAATACATATGTGCAAATGAATTTCATGTTAGGGAATATTATTATCAATTTAGAACCTAACTAATCTGTAGCTTTCTCCCTTTTAACATGGGTCTCAAAGGAACTTTGTCATTGAGACCCGGTTTCTTGTCTTCCCTTAATCTTATAATCCATTTAACCTCACATTGCTCCGTAAAGTTCCTCACATCTCCACCCCTCTGATTAGGTATATTAGCTTGCATCACCAGGAACTTAAAACTATGCTCATCAGAGGTCTCAATAACATGTTTTGAAAGTGCATTTTTACAGGATTTAGTGAGCATATTATAAAGATATTCTCTTATTCTATATTTCAACTTTCTATCTGTTTTACTGCCGGACATAATGCACAGGTAACTAAATATACTACATGTTCATGCAACTATTACTGTAATAGTTGCAATTTTTGCAACTATATAGATACTAGTGCTTGTTTTACACATCCACTGACCTCATAATATTTTGATTTTAAAACAAGTGCGTCTTGTGATTCTGAACATGTAGTATATTTAGGTACCTGTGCACTATGTCCAGCCTCTTATGTCAGTAAAACAGATAGAAAGTTGAAATACAGAATAAGAGAACATCTTCATAATATGCTCACTAAATCCTGTAAAAATGCACTTTCAAAACATGTTATTGAGACCCCTGATGAGCATAGTTTTAAGTTCCTGGTGAAGCAAGCTAATATACCAGAGGGGTGGAGATGTGAGGAACTTTACAGAGCAATGTGAGGTTAAATGGATTATAAGATTAAGGGTAGACAAGAAACCGGGTCTCAATGACAAAGTTCCTTTGAGACCCATGTTAAAAGGGAGAAAGCTACAGATTAGTTAGGTTAGAAATTGATAATAATATTTCCTAATATGAAATTAATTTGCACATATGTATTTTTTATATGTTTTATATCGTATTTAGTTAGGTGTACTATACTATTTTAGTGAGTTTTTTATAATGCATTGTAATTAGATATGTTTTAATAATGTTTTAATTGTTGTTGTCATTTTTTACTTTGAGAATGAATTAATTGATTTGTGTAATGCAGGAAATTATATAATTTGTCTGGGTGTATTTATACAATTATTTTGTATGGAATTTTATTGGCCTGAGGAAGCCCATAGGGGTAAAAGTGCTTGCCAGTTCTACATGTATTAAAGCTGTTTTTTTGAGGCTCTATCTTGTCAGTTTATTCTGTCTGTTTGCTTATGTGGAGGACTCTTGTCAGCCTTGGAGTGTTCCTGAGCATTATTTGCCAAAACAAATCTATATTTATTTCAGCAGTATACATCCCTCCAGGCAACATCATTACCACAGTCAACAATATGTTATAATGGCTATCTGAGAACATCCCCCAGGAAACATTCATTTTAGGTGACCTAAATATAGGCTGGAAAACCATAAACAGCAGCAACTCCAATGGATTCTATTCAAATTCACCTATTTGGCTTCATGCAGCTAATAAGCTTTACCACCAGAATAAACAAAACCTCTAACAGGTGGTCCACACTGAACTGGATATTGACAAACAAACCCCATAATACAAACATTGTCTGGTTGCTTACCAGGTACTATAAGTGGCGACCTCCCAACCTATGTAATCAGACAACAACATGGTTCACCCAAATAACATATATAAACAGGCACGCAGTTTAACCAAATTTGACAAAGAGATTATTTATTACAGCCCTGTCCCACTACAACTGGAATGCATTAAGAGTAATGTCTCTGCCCCATTAGCCTGACGAGTCTGATATGTAAAGCTATGGAATGCATCATCATGGACCTGATTAACAAAGATATAGGAAATTTCCAAATGCTAGACCCCATGCAATTTGGCTTTGTGAAAGGGAGATCATGCCTGCTCAACCTGGTTGACTCATTTGAGTCAGTCACCAGCACTGTGAATGAAGGTAAGGCAGTGCATAAAGTCTACCTCAATCTGGCCAAGGCCTTTGATACCATTCCTCCCTCAGGAATTATTGATAAACTCACCAAACTAGACATCAACCCCTATATCACTAGGTGGGTTGCAAATTGGCTCACAGATAGAAAACAGTGTGAAAGTAGCAGACTCCAAGTCATGCTGCCAACTAGTCATGAGTGGAGTCCCACGGGGATTGGTCCTGGGTCCTCTCCTGTTCAGCATCTACTTCTCTGAAGTCCAAGTCAACACAAAGGGACTCTGGCTGACCAAGTCCACAGGCAACTGCAAGCTGGGAGCCATTATTAACTCCTGAAATGATGCAGACATCCTACAGAAAGGCCTCACTGAGACCAATGACTGGTGTTGAAACCATGGCCTTAAGCTTAATGCCAAAAAATGTGTTGTCATTCCCTTTGGTAAAAGCTCAGTTACCACTAATTACCAAATTGATAGGAGCCCACTGAACACTAAAGGCATTATAAGAGATCTGGGGATGCAGGTTGACAGCAACCTCTCCTTTGACCACCACATTGTCACTGTGATCAGAAAGTCCTCCTATGTGGCACATCTCATTACCAAGGGTTTTGCATCCAGGAAGAAAGAGGTCATTGTCTCTGTCTACTCTTCCCTCATTAGACCAGTCATTGAGTATAATGCCCCATTTAACATGTACCTCACTAGACACCTGCAACAGCTGGAGAGGCCACAGAAGTACCTCATGAAGAGGGTTCTAGGCATTAAACACATGTCCTACATGGAAAGACTCAAAAGAATTCAGCTATTCTCTGTCTCATATCGCCTACTTAGAGGCAATCTTTGCTTGACTTACAAAGCCATGTCTGACACAGCTCTGTTAGAAATGCTACATCTAAAGAAATCCCAATCCCTCCACACCACATACTCCATAGACCTCAACCTCATTACCACAATCAACAGAACATACTGGAGGAACAGGTTCCTCACCCAGAGACTGCCCATGCTCTGGAATAGACTTCCCATACATGTCAATCAGAGCAACTCGCTGTCCCCCTTCAAGAGAAATCTTGATGAGTAGATGGGTAATAGAAAGTTCACCCCAGGGATCACTCCAGTGGCTCTACTTGATAGAGGCACTGGGAACTAACATCAGGCAGCACAAGTTATTTATTTTTATTTATTTATTTATTTATTACATTTACATTTGTTGACTGGGAAATTCCAACTGGACGCAGGACCTTTTTCAGTGGAGGCCTGGGGAGAAAAGCTCCACAAAGTTATATTAATACAATCATGTACAGTAGTCACATAACATCTGTGCCATCTAAGATGGCATGTATTCTAAGAATTAAATAGTAGTTATTAACATTGTTACAGTAAAAAAATTACAGCAGTATTATAAATAATAAGCTTACAAGCATCAGAGTTGGTTGCAATCAAAGGTAGTTAGTGGAGTGGAAGAGAGGTTGAGGGTGGATAGAGTGGGACATGCTAGTGAGGAGTGTTACAAGGTCATAACCAGCATTTTTTAGGTGAGCTTTAAGTGCAGCTTTGAAGTGAGTGCATGATGGTACAGAGGTTATTGTAGGGGGGGAGGGTGTTCCATAACTTGGCTATTGAGCTGGAGAAGAGTGCGTCTCCAGCAGAGTTCTTGGCTCTAGTTACCTGTAATTGATTTTTTTGCTGGATCATAGTGGTCTGGTAGTGAAATAGGGCTGGAGTAGATTTTGGAGGGATGGGACTTTTAGAGGATGGTTTACTAGTATGTGGTAGGAAAAAGCTAGTAGAAAAAGTAACGCTCCAATCACTACAACCAGAATGTTTTATTAGGTAAGCGCTTTCGGAGGTGAAAATGTCCCACCTTCATCAGACCAAGAAAAACATCAAATAATACACTTTATATAGTCATACTATCAAATTGATTAATGATTTAATCACTAAAAGCCAATTGGTTAATTACTTAATTAAATTACCAAAATGTATATGTATAAATATAACCTTACACAATATAAATGCAATATTAAGAACACCATGTACAATATTATATCTCACTTATATTAAATGAAAATAATGACTAACAAAATATATAATAAATTACATATTAAATGCTGCTAGGAAACCTAAATGAAACTATAATACATGCTAAATGACAATCCCCAAAATGGTACAAGAAAAAAGAAACTCTATGCACACAATATATGTATAACATCAAACGTATCACTATTTTCATAAAATATGTTTTAAATACATGATAGCTAAAACCAGCTGTGCTGGAACACATGTACGGTAATTGGTTAGTTCTATGGAGGGGCCGCCTTTGTGGAGGGGAATTATATGTGATACTTTCCACAGTGTGGGAACGTAACTTTCTGACAGAGATCGGTTAATCAAGATGGATATTGGGTAGGCCAGAGCATCAGCTGCGATTTGTAGGTATTCACTTAGGAGTGATGACAGATGACAGGTTAAACTTGGTATAGGTGTTTTTTGAGTAGGAATGTTGGGGAATGATCACTGAGGCTATCCGGTAGGCAGCCTGCTATATATGACTGGGGATCTTACTGACTAGTATCCAACCCAGGGTAGTATGCTTGTTGGAGTTTTCATTTATTCTGGCAGGTGACTGGATGAGTTGGGTGAAACCATGAAGGTTTAAATGATGGGTTGGATGGTTGCCACAACAGGACTGCCAGTCCATATTGAAATCACTTAAAATTATGGTCTCTTGGGGAAGATGGTAGATAACCCAACTGAGGAGGTGTTCTATTGGAGGGATATTATGGCCAGGTGGGAAGTAGCATCCTATTATGTTAATGGTTTTATTTTGGTTCATTTTGAGGTTGGTATAAATTATTTCTTTGTTGCTAATTTGGGGTACTGATATGTTTAGGATCTGGATGCTTAGATGCTGTTTAAACATTAGAGCTATGCCACCCCCTTTCTTGTCCAACTGGTCTACTCTTAGTATGTCATAACCAGGAGGGAGAATTTGCTCACTGCTAATGTGAGGTTTTAGCCAGGTTTCACTGAGGATAATAATATCTGGGGAGTACAAGTCTATGTTGGCATGGAGTTTGTGTACTTTGCTGGTTATACTTCTGATATTTAGGATTTGCAGAAGGAGGTCAGTTGACTTTCTACTGGCTGTAATTTGGAAGAAGTTGTGGTTATTAGACTGATTATTAGGAGTGGAGTTGGAGATGGTGGGGCCAGGGTTGGGGTGGATGCTGCTACTGAGGGCAAGTTTTGTTATGCCTGAGGACATTCGTTTTATTATTGTGTGAAGTAGTTTGTATTTTAGGGAAACTTTTTGTTTGGGTGTAGTAGGTGATAGATACTGTGGGGGGGGGATTAGTTTGTTAAGTTTTAGGAATGCCTTTTGTTTCAGTATTGTAGTTGATAGAATATGTGGGGGGTGCATTGGGATGGTTCTTGTGTTGGTGGGAGAGGAGCAGTGTGAGGGTGAGTCATGAATGGTGGTGTGAGTAGCAGTGCAGTGGAAGTGGTTGAGTGGGAGAATAATGGAGTTTTGGTAAGATGTAAGGTATGCAAGGAGAGTGCATGTAATGAGTGTAAGTATGGTATGCTGAACCATGTTAGGAGAAGTGGAGGGATAGTAGTTGGATGGTGGTGAAGTTAGAAGTAATGGTGTGGTTTGTTGTTAGATTGATGGGAGGGGTTTATGGTTGTAATAAATGTAGGATCACTGGGGGTCTGTGGGAATCGAGGGCAGGGTGGGGAGTGAAGTGGGCAGAGACCCTATTAGTTGTTCTTAGCAAGGGATGTGGGCTGGAAAACAATCAGCTAAAAAAAACACAAAGAATTTGCATTGGTGGATCAGGTAGGTACCCTGCTTTCCACAGACTATTTTCTAAATTTGACCAAATTCAAGCAGATCAAGTACTCCCTATGGCAGAGCTGAGCTCTGAGTGGTAAATGGGGTTGTATTAACAGGGAGGGGTGGATAACTAAGAAGCTGTCCCTCTTGGCGAAGCGCTTCACTCGTACAGGCCAAATATAAATAGGCAGATTGGCAGAAATAGTGAAAAATAACAGTTAAATTATTGGCTTTTCCTTACTTAGAAAAGCAGGTACATAGGGTTCTGAGGCACTTTCAGCTCAGTATGTCCTTGAAATAAAGGTAGCCACGGCTCTTGGTGTAAAGTCCCGTAGGAAGGATTTGACCGCATGTTAGCAGTAGGGTAATGGAATCCAGCAGGGAGGTGGAGAAGAAGGTTTGGTTACTGAAAGAGGCGAGAAGTGTTACAGTCAACACGTGCAGTAAGTACACCCCTTATTAACATTAAAGGAAGTTACACAGGTTCTTTGAGCCATAAAGTAGTATGCATTAATCACAGAAACTAAAACATGTCACCTGCATGTTATTAACTGTAGGCACTAGTCACTAAATCCACTGATGAGCACCTTAAACTAGTTGGAAATTATCTAAAGGGCGTAGTCGCCTTACTGAATATTTAGATACATAAAGTGCATGCAGACTTCAACAATATTTGTCAAGCACGGCTATCATGAGAACTAACTAGTCTATATTTATCCAAACTCAAATGTTGTAAGTCAATGCTTATATTTCACAATGGTGATAGCTGTACAGTATTGAATAGAGTTATAGTGAATACGGCTATTAGTTAAGGCCATACAGCAGCAGTACTACACAAACACTAACATCTTTACAAACACATGTATTCCTGGCAGCAGTATACAGCTGTTTCCTCAATAACTTAACTAGCATATGGCAAAAGAACTCCGTACAGTAATTCAATTAATAAATTATGGGCTTTTCCTTACTTAGTCAGAAAAGCACGAACATAAGGTTCTGAGGCACTTTCAGCTCAGTATGTCCTTGAAATAAAGGTAGCTGCAGTTCTTGGTGTAAAGTCCTGTAGGAAGGATTTGACCGCATGTTAGCAGTAGGGCAATGGAATCCAGCAGGGAGGTAGAGAAGAAGGTTTGGTTATTGTCAGAGTGTCTTACGCTGAAAAGGACGAAATAGCTGCAAGTGTGCCAGGCCACTTCTATAGGCTAGGTTTGTAAAGCCTCCAGGGCCATTAGCCTAGTACACTAACACAGTGCCATGGCTAACAAGAGACAAAACAGCTCATGCTCCAAAGAGTTAAAGCATGAAAAGAATGCCTAAAGCATTAAATACCTACCAAAAGTTTAGATATCTCAGAAACCGTATCAAGATCGTTGTTAAATCTGACAAGAAATCATACAACAGTAATCTCCAAGCAAAAAGCAGCAAAACAATCTCAAGCTTTTTTTTGGTCCTCACTAAATACAATGTTACATCCCAGCTGTATCACTACACCCTGTCCTTCTATTTCAAACAACAGAGTGTCCATTGCCACTGAGTTCAACACTCATTTTATCCAGTCAGTTCTATCACTAATCAATGACTACCTCACTTCCCCCCTCCAACATCCATCTGTTCTTTAAAGCAACACACTGTCTTTTAGTTTTCAGCCCATCGCAACATGAACCATAAAAAATTACTACACAAATTAAAAGCAACAAACTCAGCTGCCGATAACCTTCCCAAAGACTTCCTCAAAATAGGTGCAGAAGCACTAGCCTTCCCTGTCTCTACTAGCCTTCTCTGTCTCCATTCTTATCAATTGGTCAATAACTGAAAACTATGTCCCATCCATCTGGGAAAAATCTATTATAATACACCTTCACAAAGGAGGTACTTCAACAACTTAGTAAACTATATAGACCTATTATTATTCTATAACCTTTCTTTAAAATCCTTGAGAAATGTATTCACTCACATCACTCACAAAAAAAATCTATTATAATACACCTTCACAAAGGAGGTACTTCAACAACTTAGTAAACTATATAGACCTATTATTATTCTATAACCTTTCTTTAAAATCCTTGAGAAATGTATTCACTCACATCTTATGAAACATGTAACCAAACACAACCTCCTCCTACACCCTGCACAGTTTCAGGCCAAACCCCAGTACTACTACTGGCCTCCTTAACTTTGCTAACTTAGTAAACCAACATAAAAATGAAGGTTGTTTTTTCACTTTCCATGACCCTCCCAAAGCATTTGACACAGTGTCCTACCAAAAGCTCCTCTCTGAACATGCAACTCTAGGTCTCACTTACCCCTCCCCCTCCTGGTTTCAAAGTTATTTATGCAATCGTCAACAGGCAAAAAATTTCAACAAAACCTTTCAGCATTTCAACAAATCTCTGTTGGTGCTTCCCAAGGGTCAATATTCCTCAGACCCCTCCTATTTAACATTTTCATAAATAAACGTCATACCATTACAACACCTGCCACTCTCATATAATATGCTGATAATTCAACTGTAATCTGCTCTGCCCTATCCATAGCAAAATTACAGGACACCACCCAAAAATATTTCACTGACATTGAAATATAGCTAAAAAAATCTACTTTGCTGCTTAATGCCAAAAAAAACTTATGCTATTTACCATAAAACAACACCTTAACCAGAAGCACACATTTCATATTACTTCAAGTAAAAACAGAGAAATAGAAACCATAAGCCAAACTAAACTACTTGGAGTCATAAATGATAAACAAAAATTTGATAACCACATACTTCATTCCATCAAAAAAACTCACCAAAAACTCAGTTCCCTCTATAGGACCAAGCACTACCTGTCATATCAAGCAAGGATTACTTTAGCAGCAATATACCTCCTTCCTTCTCGATTATTTGCATCTCCTATTCTTATAAATGTCAACACTATGTATAAAACTAAACTAGCCTCCTGCTACTACAAAATAGGTCAATTTGCAACCAACAAACCTTATAAAACACACCACTGCCTTGCATTAAAACAATTAAACTAGCTTGAACTTCCAAACCAGCTGACATACAACTAATTATTGCCCACAACCTATTGTAGTCTCCAGACAAAAGCCCAGCATTACAAAATACTCTACTGTACTATTTACCCACTAGAAACCTTTGCTCTAGTAATAAACTCTTACTATGCATCAATAAGACATGCAAAACTGCCAGAAACTCTCTCTACTCTATTTATGTGTCAAAACTCTGGAATGAAATTCCCACACAGTTTAAACAGACAGAAAACTTAAATAGTTTCAAAAGTTTGCTTAAGCATCAGCTATGCCAAAGCTGGTTCTGCTCTTCCTGCTCACCTAGCTAGCTTTACTCAGATAACTCTTACAGCCATTTTGCTTCCCAATATTTTCTTTACCTTCTCTCTCCTCCTCATGCTGCACTTATTTCCTAAACTCCTACTTCTCCTGTACACCCTGCCACTAACTACAGTTCCTCCTCCGTCCATTTATCTCCCTGCTCATTTCCATAACTTCTTTTATACCTGTCTTATCATTTTAAGCTACATTGTACTTGTCTGTCTGTAAATTATTATTACAAAAAAAAAATGGATTGTTTCCCTGCAGCCATAATGTTATAAATACATTAATTGCTACTGTATGTTATTTCCCTATTCAATAATTAGTCAATTTATTTTAATTTTTCTCTATTTTTTTGTGTGTTAAAATGTTATTTTTATGTAAGATATATTTAAAAATATATAAAAATCATGTAAATAAGCTCATGTATAGATGTTTTTACCCTGCAATTATAAATGTACATCATGTATAACTTAAATGTGGTGCTTTTCTCCCCGAGCATCTGCTGAAAATGGATTTTACCTAGTCAGACTTTTTCAAGTTAACAAAGAGAAATAAATGAAATAAATCTGATCATCATTGTTTATTGATTAAACACAATGTTTTCTGAATTTGTTTGCTTGTAGGACATTTACGTTCTTTCTTGCTTGTTGAGGGAAAGCTGCTGATGGTGGTATTTTTTTTTCAGAGCAAGGTGATTATTTTTTGATATGCTGATCTGTGTTCAGAGCATATGGGTTGTCTTTATTTCATCTGCAGTGAACATTGCTAGTCGGTTGTTCATAAGTTAGTACTAGGCTAACTGCCTTTGCGAGCCATTGTAGGTCTAGCCAATTATCCCTTGTGAGTCTCAAACCCTGCACCTTGTCTTTGTAAGGCAAACACCTTAACCACTAGGCCACCCTCTCAACCTCTGTTATTTAGAGGCAGCCACTGGTGATGGTTAATGATTATATTCCTCTTTGCTTTTCAAAATACATCAGTGCTTGTTCTGTACTGGTGGCTATCTTCCTGTGAGGTATAATTCTGCAAGTGTTTTTATTTGATTGTTTATAAAGGTGGTGTATCCCTGAAGAATGTGAGGTTCCTTAGGGATTCAGCAAATAGTTAGGGTTTGCATATTTATTTTATTTATTTATTTTTATTTTACATTTGTTGACCGGGCTAGTCTAACCGGATACATGTCCATTTTCAGTAGAGGCCTGGGTAGATAAGCTCCAAGATAGAACAATGAAATTAACAAGACAACAAATAAGGAAACATTAAACAAAAAAAAAATCATATTTACAATGCATATTACAGGTTATCACAGTAAATTCAGCAGTGCAGAATACAGGCATAATGTAGCATGCTAGTACAATCAAGATGTTCTAGAGGGAGATATTATTATGGTTAATAAGGAAGGAATTGCAGTTAATGAGTAGAGGGGGTAGGAAGAGCAAAGTATTAAGAGATACATAACTAGTCAGGCTTAGTACAGGGGCATAACCACTGTGTTCTGAGGAACACTTTCAATTTGTTTTTGAAGCAGGATACTGAGGGAAGTGAGGGGAGTTCATATCTAGTCAGGCTTAGTACAGGGGCATAACCAGTGAGTTCTGAGGAACACTTTCAATTTGTTTTTGAAGCAGGATAGTGAGGGAAGTGAGGAGAGTTCACTGGGGAGGAGATTCCAGGCTTTTCCAACAATATTAGAAAAGAGGGAGTCACCAGCCTTGTTGTTTGGTTTAGTGGTATGTACTAGAAGTCTCTGAGAAGACCTTAAGGATTTCAGGTTTTTATAGGGAGTGATGAGTGTGGATAGAATAGGAGTTTTGGAAGGTTTATAAAACGTGTTGTGGGCTATAGACAGTTGATGGAATTTAATCAGATTTTGTAGTTCAAGCCATCCCAGCTGCTTTAAATTAATGCAATGGTGGGTTCTAAATGGGTTGCCTGTAGCAAATCTGGCAATGTTATTGTAAGACATTTCCAATTTGTTAAGATTATTTTTAGATAGATTAGTAAAAATGGGTGAGGCATAAAGAAGTGAAGAGATTAGATGAGTGAGTGCTATAGTGGTTTTAGCTGAAGGTAAGAGGAAGGATTTTACCCTATAGAGAGAGCCAAGTTTTTTGTTGACAGTTTTTATAGTATTGTTAATATGAATATCAAAGTTCAGATTGTTGCCAATGGTGATATCCAACAGTTTGGTGGTTGGATCAGGGGATATAATAGTTTTATTGGTAGAGATAACTGAGAAATCAAGAGGAGAGGATTTATTGGTGGGAGAGAAGAGGAGGAGTTTAGTCTTTTTGGGGTTTAGGAGAAGGCATATCTATGTGTGAACCATTGCTCAACTGTGTTAAATACTTGTTGGGTAAGAGATTGAAGTTCAGAAGAGGAGGTGGCTGAGCATATCAGTGTGGAGTCATCTGCATATTATATGGATGTGGCTTGGGGGATGGCAAGGTGAAGGTCATTAATAAATATGGAAAAAGGTAGAGGTCCTAGGATGGACCCTTGAGGGACACCAAGTTTGACAGGCAGGTGAGTGGAGAGAGACTTGTGCCATAGTACGGCCTGTTGTCTTTTATCAAGGTAGGACTGGAACCACTTTATAGAAGATGTATCTAGTGACAGGGATTTCAGTATTTTGATGAGAATTTGGTGATTTACCATGTCAAAAGCTTTAGACAGGTCAATAAATAGTGCTGAAGAAAGCTTGTTAAGATTGCGTTTTTTGTTGATACAATCTGTGAAGGAAAGAAGGGCAGTACTAGTGCTATGTGAAAGTCTGAATCCATGTTGACAGTTGGAAAGTAAATTAATTTGGGTTAGATGGTCTAGTAATTGTCTGTGAATGCATTTCTCCATGATCTTTGCCAAAGGAGAAAGAAGGGCAATGAGGCAGTAGTTGAAGAGGTCAGTGGAGTGTCCACCTTTATGGAGGGAGATAATATGGGAGATTTTCCATAAACTGGGGATATGACTTTCAGTAATAGTTCTATTGATCAGAACAGAAATGGGATAAGCAATAGCTTTGGCTGATTGCTGTAGGAATTCAGCAGGTAGTTGGTCTGCTGAGGGTTAGCATGGATTTAGTTTCTGTAGAAGGGTTAGAATATTTGTTGTTGGGACAGGTTGAATATGAAAAGTAGGGGGTAAGGTTGATTTATAGGAAGGTACAGTGAAGTTATTATGTGATAGTTGACTAGCTAGTGTTTGTATAGCATTAGTAAAAAAGGTATTGAAAGCATTAGCAGTAGTCAATAGATTTTTGTGGTCAGTATTTTGAGGATTTGGAGTAGTGGCTTGACCTGGATGGAGTAGTTGGTTAATGCTAGCCCAAAATTTTTGTGGGTTGTTTTGATTAGCTTGTTGGGATTGTAGGTAGTAGTTTCTTTTATCAGATATTATAGCTTTCTTGGTTTAATTTCTTAGCTGTCTAAATGTTAGTTGGTCTATAGGGTTTTTAGTCTTCCTCCATTTTGCCCAAAGTTTGTTTCTAAGATTTATTTTATGTTTGGTTTCTTTTGAAAGCCATGGAGCAGATTTGGTTTTAATTCTAATTAATCTGTTTGGAGCATGGCGGTTGAGAATGGCAAGGAAGTTGGAGTCATCTAAAGGGAGGTTTTGTAAGGGAGACCAGTTGCAAGCTCTTAGTTCCATTTGGAATAGTTCAGGGTTAAAGTACTTTTTAAATCTGATGTTTTTGACAGATATTGGAATGGAACAGTTAATTTTATGTCTGATGATATAGGTAAGAAAGTGGTCACTTAATTCATCAGGGAGGGTTCCTGAATCATAAATGTGAGGATGATGGTTTATGAGAATCCAATCTAATAAGCTTGATTTCTTGTTAGATTTATTTATTCTGGTGGGGGGAAGTAATTGTTTGGGAATACCCATATAGGTTAATATGGTTTGTGGGGAGGCTGCTGCAGTAGCAGCTCCAGTCAATGTTTGTGTTGCCTAGGATTATGGTTTCTTGTGGGTTCAAGAAGCTATTACTTATTTTAAGGGGTTCCCTGGCTACAGGAATTAATTATTAAATTATGTTGTCTTATGTAATTATTTGATCTTTTCATGGCCATGAAACCAGCTTTTTGAACTATATTGCCTTGGCTGGTTCTTTTTACTCTGGCCTGAAGGAACTGTTGGCAAGTGTGAAGATGGGTGAAGGCTGCCAGCCTAGCCAGATAGAATTCTGGAAATAATTCTGTCATCTGTAAATATTAATGTAAACCGCAAGCTGTTGTCTTAAATGGTAAAAACAGTGTTACATTTGGAACTGGAAAATAATGTAACAACAGTGCACTCTACTGACCAAGTAAAGCATGTTGTGACTCTTTGATGTTAAAACCCAGAGCCAGTAAGTCTAGAGTGAGGTATCCTGCCTATTGTTTTAAGGCCAGAATTTGCATGCATAAATGTCCTTTATTGCTCTGGTTTCTGCCCAGAGGTGAAGAATGTAAATGTAGTTTCTGTTAGCCTGTGAACCCAGTGAAGTGTGAAGAATGATGAAATGTGAACCAGGAATGTGATTTTAAAAAAAGAGAGAATCAGAGGGCATTAAGCATTTTTGTCTTGACCATCCAACCCATCAGCACTGTCTTGCTCTATATGTAAGTTTACCTTAGACTTGTGTTTTCTCTTAGAAATAGCTAGAAACTAGAAAGATTATACTAAGTGTTTTTTCTGTGATGTCGGAACTGTACTACTAAATTATTTTAAGTATTGCTCTGTGATCTCTTAGCTCTTGACTAGCACTGTGTAGTAAGAAGCATTGTCTTGTGTTTTGACTATTTGTTATTAAATATTTTTAAACCCTTTCAGCTATGGATGTTTTTGTTGAGATAATTTAAGCTCTTTAGAGTACTTGCATGCCTTTGGTAAAATTGTACAAAGACACTTCAATAGCTTTAGCCCTGGGCTATACTACCAATTGGATAATAATATTGCACAGTAATAATTGGACACCTTTTTAAGGGCCTTTGAGTAGCTAATAAATATTAGTGGATGGTGGCAGCTGGTGCTACAGTATAGTCCGGGAAAAAGGGGGAACAGCTGGAGACCCTTTTCTAGCCTTCCCAAGGAGTATCTGTGTGGTTGTTTAAACTCTTCTCAAAGTGTATGTGTTTATGTCAGCTACTTGGGCAGGGACATGAAGCACTGGTCAGACAGAGAGGGTTCTGGAGGTTTTAACATGCCCACTAGGCTGAGATCTGGACCCTATAGCTGTGCCAGTGGGGAGTCTTATTGGGGACCTGCAGAGCAAGGGAGCGACCAGCCCCAGACTGTGATCTTTGTGTGCTCTTAAGAGAAATTGCACTTTGCTGTGTGTATTTGTTATCCTTTCCTCCTATATGAGACGCCCCTCACTGGTGTTAGTACATATTAATTGTTTGGCAGTGGTGAGATATCCACACCACATATTAATTGGTTGGCATATACTAATTGGCTTGTAATGGTGTGGGTAGAGTGAATTCCTGTAGCTTAGGTACAGTGAGCGTTGAAGGTGTTTTGTACTGTAAATCAGCCTCACAGTGAATACTCAGAGTTCAGATCACAATTGTTTTATTTCTTTTGTTAGCTTAGTTAGTCAGGGTGAGCAGGCAGCATGTCAGCAGAGGAGTATGGAAAGTTGACAAGGAACCAGCTGGCTGAGTTGTGCCAGGCTAGGGGACTGGTGCATGGAAACCTGACTAAGGAAGACCTGATTGCAGCCTTGGTTACAGCTAGATCAGAAAACAGCAACCAGGAGGACAATCAGACTGTCAGTGGAGATATAATACCCTCGGCAGTGGACAGCTTAACCTTTCTGCAGAGGACTTAAATATCCATCTGGAGCTAAAGAGACTTGAGTTGGAGGACAGGCATTTGAAGATAGAAGCAACTGAGAGACTGAGAAGTCTACAGGCTGAGGAGAATGAGAAACTGCTATGCCAGAAAGGTGAGGAAAAGGAGTGGCAGAGGAAGCATGAGAGGGAAATGCTGCCTCTTCACCAGAGTCATGGAGGTAATGGAGAAGGGAGTAACTGGACCCCAGAAGCACAAAAGGTCAGCATATTTCTTCTGCAGTTTAAAGAGGGGGATAATGTTGATAGTTTCATTCATATGTTTGAGAGGGTATGCAAACAGTATAGTGCTGGCAAAAGGCTCTGGGTATGGTTCCTGACCCCTTTACTCCATGGTAAATTTGTGACTGTTTTGCCAAAAATGTCTGATGTTGCATGTTTTGATTATACTGCTGTTAAATATCACTTGTTAGAATTGTTTAAGCTAACACCTGAAATATATAGGAAAAAGCGTTGTGAGCATACGCAAGGCAGATGAAAGTGTGTGTGAATATGTAGCAGAACTGAGCATTTATTTCCATAGCTGGGTGAGTGGATGTCAAGTCACCACTTTTGAAGGGCTGACAGACATTTTGGTGAGGGAACAAGCCCTTAGCACTTTGCCTGAGGACATGAGGATCTGGTTAGCTGATAGAGAATGTGCTACTTCAGATGAGTTGGGGAAGAAGGGAGACCTATACCTAGCAAGCAGGGCAGTCCTGCACAGGAAAGGGACCCCCCAGTACTGCTCATGGGTCTAAAGGAAACAATGGTGGGCAGCCCAGACTGCCACAACAGAATCTGCCACTAGCAGGGGAAGCCACTAGTCCAGGTACACATCCCGGAGCTAGAGTTAAATTTTTTGAATGCAACAAGTGAGGCCATGTGGCATGCAGGTGTCCCACGGAGGCAAGGTGGAGAACAAAAGGTGAGGGAGCCCGTAAGTGGGAAAGACAAAATGCCAGCAGTAGTATGTCTTGGGACAACAAGGGTACCAAACTACCACCAGAGGTTATATCCTATTTAGTGAATGGCAAAGAGGCCATTGCCAAGAGAGACACAACCTCTGTTATAACCATTGTAAAGCCTGCAGTGGATACAGAGGAGCACTACTTGCCTGGACAGTCTACTCCAGTCAGGGCTTTAGGAGGGATCCCATTACAAATAACTTTGGCTAGGGATCACCTGGACTGGGAAGGTGGAAAAGGAAACCAGCAAGTAGGTGTGTTTGTGGACATACCTGCAAATGCCCTGATAAGGAATGATTTTGATAGTGCAGTACCCTGTGCTTGTGCAGTTACACACAGTCAGGCTTGGAGACAAGCAGGTAAGTCTGGTAGCCTGGGGGAGACCCAGACAGACTGCATACTTGCAGCCAGAACTGGTGAGTTGGTTACTTCAGGGAGGGAGCTACCCTGTAGAAATAAGACTGAAGGGGAACCACAGCTGCTTGGGGGTGCTAATTGTCCCTTGGACAGAGTGACTGCATAGGTAGAGGTGAGTAGTAGTACCCAAGCTGACAGTGAGGCACCACTGTCAAAGGATGCCAGACTTCCTGTGGAAGGGGAGCTGGGAAGGGTTACAAGCAGAGAGTTGAGACAGGCTCAGCTCTCAGAACTTACATTGCAAGGCCTGAGGCAGGTAGCTAGGGAGGTACCCTGATTCTCCAGGAAAGGGGGAATCTGTATACTGGGACAAAGTGTTACTATACAGAGAGTGGACCCCTGAGAGAGGGCTAGAAGGTGAGAGAATACAGAAGTTGGTAGTGCCTAGAGCCTACTATCTGGTGCTTCTAGCCATAGCCCATGATATTTTCTTTGCAGGTCATATGGGCATAAAACGTACAAAGAGGTGTATTATGCAGAACTTCTATTGACCTGGAATTTCCAGAGATGTAAAAGGGTACTGCAGGACCTATGAGCAGTGCCAAAAGGTAGTCAAGGCAGGAGACAAGGTGAAAACTCATTTGATGCCTTTGCCTGTGATTGAGGATCCATTTCCGAGGGTAGCTATGGATATTGTGGGTCCTCTGAGCACCCCAAGTTCCACAGAGAAAAGGTATATCCTAGAGGTAGCGGATTATGATACACGATACCCTGAGGTGGTGGCTTTGGCCTCCATTGAGGCAAAGAAGGTGGCAAATGATTTGTTTCAGATTTTTAGCAGGGTAGGTTTCCCAAAAGAAATACTGACTGACAGAGGTGCCAATTTCATGTCAGACCTGCTGGCTTGTCTGCAGAAGTCCTGTGGGGTGAAGCACATGAAGACCACCCCCTACCATCCCCAAACTAATGGTCTTGTTGAGAGGTTAAACTCTACAATCAAGTCCATGCTACAGGCATTTGCAGATCAGTTTAAGAGGGAGTGGGACAGATATTTACCCCATCTGTTGTTTGCTTACAAAGAAGTTCCCCAGGGATCCACAGATTATTCAACCTTTGAGTTGCTCTATGGGCATAGGGTGAGGGGACTTCTAGATTTAATTCGAGATGAGTGGGAATGTGAGTGCAAGTCTCACAAGGGGTCTGTTGTGGCATACGTCCTAAACCTCAGGACAAGGCTCAGGGAACTCATGAGCTTGGCCCAGGAGAACCTGGCAGAAGCCCAACAACAGAAAAAGGTGTGGTATGACAAGAATGCTCAAGCTAGAGAGTATGCTGTGGGGCAGCAGGTAATGGTTCTGATTCCTGTCAGACACAACAAACTGCAAGCAGCTTGGGAGGGACCCTACAAGGTGGTAAGAAAGGTCAGTGATGTTAACTACATGGTGGAACTGCTAGGCAGACAGCAGGGGCACAAATTGTACCATGTTAACATGATAAAACCTTACCATGATAGGGAGGACCTTGTGCTGAGCATTTGCAGTGGATTGCAGGAGGAGTCTGAGGGAGATCTGGGGACTGATCTCCTCGGTGGGTCTCTGGCTGACACCTCAGTGGAAGGGGTAGCAATGTCCCAACAGCTATCTCCTACCCAGGTTCAAGAAATCCAAGCAGTGTTGCAGGAATTTGGGGACATGTTCACTGGGAAACCAGGGTGCACCCACCTGGGGTAGCACCAGGTGGACACAGGACCCCAAAGGCCTATTAGGCAGGTCCCTTCTAGACTGCCTGAGAGCATCAAACAGACTCTGAGGGAGGAGGTACAGGAGATGTTGGAACTAGGGGTGATTCAAGAGTTCAACAGTCCTTGGGCCTCCACAGTGGTGCTGGTGCCAAAGAAGGATGGCAGCACCAGGTTCTGTGTGGACTACTGGAAACTAAATAGTCATGCAGAGTCGGATGCTTACCCCATGCCTAGGACAGATGAGGCCCTAGAGCAGCTGGGTGGGGCTAAGTATCTTACAACCATTGATCTTACCAAGGGTTACTGGCAGGTGCCCTTGACTCCCAGTGCTAGAGAGAAGTCAGCCTTTGGGACTCCTTTTGGCCTGTATGAGTTTACAAAAATGCCCTTTGGGATGAAGAATGACCCAGCGACTTTCCAGAGGCTGCTAGATCATATACTAGCAGGAACAGGTGGGTTTGCCCTTGCTTACTTAGATGATATTGTCATCTATAGCCATTCCTGGCCAGAGCACCTTCAGCATGTCAGGGAGGTGCTGGGCAGACTACAGAGGGCAGGGTTGGCCATTAAGCCGAGCAAATGCTAGGTGGGTATGGCAGAGGTTTCCTACCTAGGACATATAGTGGGGAGTGGTAAGATAAGGCCAGAACCTACCTAAGTAGAGGCCATTCAGGCATGGCCTGCACCTGTTACTAAAAAGCAGGTGAGGGCTTTTTTAGGGACATCTCAGTACTACAGAAAGTTTGTCCCCAGTTATAGTACCACAGCTGCTTCCCTCACAGACCTGACAAGGAAGAACAGGTCAGATAAGGTAGTGTGGACCCCAACATGTGAGCAGGCATTTCATTTGCTTAAAGAAGCTTTATGAGGACCCCCCCTCATGTTAGCCAGTCCAGATTACAGCAAAGAATTTGTTGTGCAGGTGGATGCTTCGAACCATTAGGTGGGGGCTGTACTTAGCCAGATTTCTTTAGAGGGGAAAGAGCACCCATTGGTTTATCTCAGTCAAAGGCACCAATCCAGGGAGGAATGCTATGCAGCTGTAGAAAAGGAATGTTTAGCCATAGTGTGGGTACTGCAGAAACTTCAGTCTTATCTGTATGGAAGAAAATTCACTGTTATGACAGATCACAACCCCCTAACATGGTTAAACAGAGCCAGCTAGCAAAATGCCAAGTTGCTAAGACGGAGCCTGGGGTTGCAAGCATATGCTATGTGTGTGCAGCACTGCAGTGGGATTAGCAATGCCAATGCAGATGGGGCTCTCAAGACAGGGAACAGGGTAAGGTATATTTAGATAGACCTAACTCCCTCAAGCAGCGCTTCTCAGGGGTCACTTGAAAAACTAGCTTGAGTTCTCCAGGGCGGCAATATGTGAAGACTGGGTGAAGATGGGTGATGGCTGCCAGGCTAGCCAGATAGAATTTTGGAAATAATTCTGTAATCTGTAAATATTAATGTAAACTACAGGCTGTTGTCTTAAATGGTAAAAAACGTGTTACATGTGGAACTGGAAAATAATGTAACAACAGTGGACTCTACTGACCAAATAAAGCATGTTGTAAACCTTTGATGTTAAAACTCGGAGCCAGTAAGTCTAGAGTGAGGCATCCTGCCTATTGTTTTAAGGCCAGATTTAATGGTCAGAATTTGCATGCATAAATATCCTTTATTGCTCTGATTTCTGCCCAGAGGTGAAGAATGTAAATGTAGTTTCTGTTAGCCTGGGATCCCAGGGAAGTGTGAAGAATGATGAAATGTGAACCAGGAATGTGATTTTAAAAACAGAGAGAATCAGGGAGCATTAAGCATTTTTGTCTTGACCATCCAACTCATCAACACTGTCTTGCTCTATATGTAAGTTTATCTTAGACTTGTGTTTTCTCTTAGAAATAGCTAGAAACAAGAAAGATTATACTAAATGTTTTTCTGTGATTATTTTTAAACCCTTCCAGCTGTGGATGTTTTTGTAGAGATAATTTAAGCTCTTTAGAGTACTTGCATGCCTTTGGTAAAATTGTACAAAGCCACTTCAATAGCTTTAGCCCTCGGCTATACTATGAATTGGATAATAATATTGCACAGTAATAATTGGACCCCCTTTTAAGGTCCTTTGAGTAGCTGATAAATATTAGTGGGTGGTGGCAGCTGGTACTACCATATAGTCTGGGAAAAAGGAGGCACATCTGGAGAACCTTCGCCAGCCTTCCCCAGGAGTGTCTTTGTGGTTGTATAAATGCTTCTAAAAGTGTGTGTGTATGTGTCAGCTACTTGGGCAGGGACATGAAGCACTGTTTGGACAGAGAGGGTGCTGGAGGTTTTAGCTTGCCCACTAGGCTAAGAGCTGGATCCTATAGCTGTGCTAGTGGGGAGTCTTATTGGGGACCTGGAGAGCAAGGAAGCGACCAGCCCCAGACTGACTGTGATCTCTGTGTGCTCTTAAGGGAACTTACACTTTACTGTGTGTATTGTTTTCCTTTCCTCCTATATGAGATGCCCCTTACTGGTGTTAGTGGTGAGGACTGAGGCTCCTTGATTGCTGGGCCAGGGCATGGGCATCACAGCAAGCATGTATTTCTTTTCCTCTTTTTTTTACTGTTATGTAGGGTACTTTGATATGTTGTGGTAAGATCATTGAGGCTGAGTGATGTTTATGTTGGTTGGCTAGATTGCTGGTTGCCTTTTAAGATTAAGTTGAAATTGGAATTTATGTTGTTTTATAGTTGAAAAAGGCATGTGTTATGTGAGCAGAAGGACCAGTCCTTAAAGGCATTTCATTTTCCTTTGGAATCCACTGATATTGTATACCATGAGAAAGCTAGGATGAAGAATATTTTTGAGGCAAATGAATCCTTTGTTATGTTAAAATCACCATCAGGAACAGTATTACATGGCTGTTAGGTTTGATTCGTTAAGGGAAGCAGTTTCAAGAAAGGTTGTGGAGTTAGCAGTTGTTGAAGACTACCTATAGCAGACATTTGAAAGATTACCTGCTTAAATTTAAATAATTTCCAAAACAAAAGACAAGCTGCTGGGAGCATATTCAGTAGCCAAACTGAAGTGTATTCACATAAATTTTAACATAACATTCACCACGAATAACAGGGGACATCAGTGTGCCTCACTACTGAGTCACCTATGACTAGTGTGTTAGGCATGCTGTTTTGCCTTAGGGGCTTTGGTTGAGAGGCACACTGTTTAAGAGAATTATGTGTCTCATAATTAGTGTTGTTTTGTGCTGGTCGAGTGTGTTTCTACCTTGGAGGTCTCTGCTGCTTGGGTAGATTTTTATTGAGACCCTCTGCGATGGTGGGTGTGTGATTTGTGTTTTTACATGAAGGCAGTGCTGGTGTGAGTTCCAGAGGGCTATGTGTTCCATGTGGTGTGGTGCTAGTTTTGACCTTCTCCTCTTGACCAGCTATTCCGGTCTTGGCTGGAGAGTGCATGGCTTCCAATTTGGATATATAAGTGTATCTCTCACAAGTCTGCATGTTGGACGGAAAGAGGAAAGGCTGGTCAGTGTACATGAGGCAGTTGCTACATTGCATCAGGATGCCCAAGTTCACCAGGTTAATAGGAGAAAGCACAGGGAACTGACCTTTAGACATGCCTGGCAGGATGGGCATTGATAATAAGTACTAGATCTGTTTCCTTGTAGAACATTTAGTGCTGGTAGCACTTCTGTGCTAGAATAATTCCTACAAGAAGTCTAATAAGCTAGACTGTGCAGGAGAGGAGAGAACTGGCACCACTCAGAAGCTTTCAAACAGTCCTGGATATAGCAAGTCTGCATCTGGATTAGACTAGTCACAGAAAAGGTGGGAAAAAAGCGCAAACGTGGGCTTTTAAATTGGAAAGTTGAGAGAGATGAAAAAACTGTCCAAACTGCCAATAAATTACCATTTCTGGGCCAGGAGCCACTCCTCTTGTGGTAGACAGGCTACCTAGTGCTTACCACTCCCACTGATAAGCTAGAAGGCTTCCCTCAAACACAGAAAGGCTTTGGGGGGGGGCTCAGAAGCTTACATTCTTGGACACAGCAAATCTGTATCTGGACTAGACAAGTTACAGGAAAGGGGGGAAACAAGTGCAAACACAGGATTTTAAGCCAGAAAGTTAAAACAGATGGAAGAAAATTCCCAAAAGGCCAATAAACCACAAACCTGGGCTGGAAATCACTCATCTTGTGGTAGATAGGCTACCTAGTGCTTAGAACTCCCACTGATAAGGTAGAAGGCTTCCCTCCAACACAGACAGGCTTGAAGGGGGCTCAGGAGCTTACAAACAGTCCTGCATACAGCAAATATGTAACTGGACTGGACTAGTTATAGGAAAGGGGCAAAACAAATGCAAATGCAGAATTATAAATCAGAAAGTTGAGTGAGATGCAAAAACTGCCCAAACAACCAATAACTACAATTTATGGGTCAGAAACCAATTCTTATGTGGTAGATGGGTTACCTAGTGCTTACCACTCCCACTGATAAGCTAGTAGGCTTCACTCCAATAAAGAAAGGCTTGGGGGCTAAAGAGATTTTTTTTTTATTTTTTATTTTTCTGTGTATTTAATTGTTTCATTGGTCTGGGTCTCTCTGTAGTTGTTTATTTTTCTATTTAATTGTTTCATAGACTACTGTGGTCTCTCTCTGTCTCTGCAGTTAGTGGGGTCTATTGGGTTTCACTTCACTGATATTCAGTGTTAAACTCTTAGCCTAGAAGGTCTCTCTTTATTTATAAGTGTGGGTCACATATCTTTGAATTTATTACTGCTCAATATCTGAGCCTAGAAGGTATCCCTTTATTTAAAAGTGTTAGTCACATATCTTTGACTTTATTACTGCTCGATATCTGAGTTGTTTGGCTTCTGCTACATACCGACAATCAACTGCATTACTAGCTGAGGTAAGCACAAACTTGCAGTGTTAAAGATTGTACTGCATTTTATTTTATTTTTCTGTGTATTTAATTGTTTCATTGGTCTATGTCTCTCTGTAGTTACTTATTTTTTTTTATTTAATTGTTTCAAGGAATACTGTGGTCTCTCTCTGTCTCTGCAGTTAGTGGGGACTATTGGGTTTCACTTCACTGATATTCAGTGTTAAACTCTTAGCCTAGAAGGTTTCCCTTTATTTATATGTGTTAGTCACATATCTTTGAATTTATTACTGCTCAATATCTGAGATTTTTGGCTTCTGCTACATACCTACAATCAACTGCATTACTAGCTGAGTTAAGTACAAACTTGTAGTGTTAAAGATTGTACTGCATTTTATTTTTCTGTGTATTGAATTGTTTCATTGGTCTGTGTCTCTCTGCAGTTATTTATTTTTCTATTTAAATGTTTCATGGAATACTGTGGTCTCTCTCTGTCTCTGCAGTTATTGGGGGCTATTGTGTTCCACTTCACTGATTTTCAGTGTTAAACACTTAGCCTAGAAGGTATCCCTTTATTTAAAAGTGTTAGTCACATATCTTTGACTTTATTACTGCTCGATATCTGAGTTGTTTGGCTTCTGCTACATACCAACAATCAACTGCATTACTAGCTGAGGTAAGCACAAACTTGCAGTGTTAAAGATTGTACTGGATTTTGTTTTACTTTTCTGTGTATTTAATTGTTTCATTGGTCTATGTCTCCCTGTAGTTACTTATTTTTCTATTTAATTGTTTCATAGAATACTGTGGTCTCTCTCTGTCTCTGCAGTTAGTGTGGGCTATTGTGTTTCACTTCACTGATATTCGGTACTAAACTCTTAGCCTAGAAGGTTTCCCTTTATTTATAAGTGTGAGTCACATATTTTTGAATTTATTACTGCTTAATATCTGAGTTGTTTGCCTTCTGCTACATACCTACAATCAACTGCATTACTAGCTGAGTTAGGTACAAACTTGCAGTGTTAAAGATTGTACTGCATTTTATTTTATTTTCTGTGTATTTAATTGTACCATTGGTCTGTGTCTCTCTGTAGTTACTTATTTTTCTATTTAGTTGTTTCATAGAATAATGTGGTCTCTCTCTATATCTGCAGTTAGTGGGGGATATTATGTTTTACTTCATTGATATTCATTGTTAAACTCATAGCCTAGAGGGTTTCCCTATATTTAAAAGTGTGAGTCACATATCTTTGAATTTATTACTACTCAATATCTGAGTTGTTTGGCTTCTGCTACATACCTACAATCAACTGTATTACTATCTTAGTTAAGTACAAACTTCCAGTGTTAAAGATTGTACTGCATTTTATTTTATTTTTCTGTGTATTTAATTGTTTGGTCTGTGTCTCTCTGTAATTATTTATTTTTCTTTTTAATTGTTTCATGGAATACTGTGGTCTCTCTCATTCTCTGCAGTTAATGGGGGCTATTGTGTTTCACTTCACTGATATTCAGTGTTAAAGTCTTAGCCTAAAAGGTTTCCCTTTATTTATAAATGTTAGTCACATATCTTTGAATTTATTACTGCTCAATATCTCATTTGTTTGGCTTCTGCTACATATCTACAATCACTTGCATTACTACATGAGTTAAGCACAAACTTGCAGTGTCAAATATTTTACTGCATTTTATTTTATTTTTCTGTGTATTTAATTGTTTCTTTGGTCTGTGTCTCTCTGTAGTTATTTATTTTTCTATTTAATTGTTTCATAGAATACAGTAGTCTCTCTCTGTCTCTGCAGTTAGTAGGGGCTATTGACTTTCACTTCATTGACATTCAGTGTTAAACTCTTAGTCTAGAGGGTTTCTTTGTTTTTATAAGTTTATCACATATCTTTGAATTTATTACTTCTCAATATCTGAGTTGTTTGGCTTCTGCTACATACCTACAATCAACTGCATTACTAGCCGAGTTAAGTACAAACTTCCAGTGTTAAAGATTGTACTGCATTTTATTTTGTCTCTGTATCTAATTGTTTCATTGGTCTGTGTCTCTCTGTAGTTATTTATTTTTCTATTTAATTGTTTCGCATAATACTGTGGTTTCTCTCTGTCTCTACAGTTAGGGGGGCTATTGTGTTTCACTTCATTGATATTCAGTGTTAAATTCTTATCCTAGAGGGTTTCTTTGTATTTATAAGTGTGAGTCAAATATCTTTGAATTTATGACTGCTTAATATCTGAGTTGTTTGGTTTCTGCTACATACCTACAATCAACTGCATTACTAGCAGGGTTAAGTACAAACATCCAGTATTAAAGATTGTACTGCATTTTTTTTTATTTTTCTGTGTATTTAATTGTTTCATTGGTCTGTATCTCTCTGTAGTTATTTATTTTTCTATTTAGTTGTTTCATAGAGTACTGTAGTTTCTCTCTCTCTCTCTCTCTCTCTCTCTCTCCCTCTCTCTCTCTCTATCTCTGCAGAGAGTGGGGGCTATTGTGTGTCACTTCATTGATATTCAGTGTTAAACTCTTAGCCTAGAGGGTTTTCCTGTATTTATTAGTGTTAGTCACATATCTTTGAATTTATTACTGCTTAATATCTGAGTTGTTTGGCTTCTGCGACATACCTGTTAAGGATTGTACTGCATTTTATTTTATTTTTCTGTGTATTTAATTGTTTCATTGGCCTGTATCTCTCTGTAGTTATTTATTTTTCTGTTTTGTTTTTGTTTCATTGAATACTGTGGTCTCTCTCTGTCTCTGCAGTTAGTGGGGGCTATTGTATTTCACTTCATTGATAGTCAGTGTTAAACTCTTAGCCTAGAGGGTTTTCCTGTATTTATAAATGTTAGTCACATATCTTTGAATTTATTACCGCTCAATATCTGAGTTGTTTGGCTTCTGCGACATGCCTACAATCAACTGCATTACTAGCTAAGGTAGGTACAAACTTGCAGTGTTAAAGATTGTACTGCATTTTTTTCATTTTTCTGTGTATTTAGTTGTTTCATTGGTCTGTGTCTCTCTTTAGTTTTTTATTTTTATATTTATTTGTTTCATAGAATACTGTGGTCTCTCTCGGTCTCTGCAGTTAGTGGAGGCTTTTGTGTTTCATTTCATTGATATTTAGTGTTAACCTCTTAGCCTAGAGGGTTTCCTTGTATTTATAAGCGTTAGTCACATATCTTTGAATTTATTACTGCTCAATATCTGAGCTGTTTGGCTTCTGCTACATACCTACAGTCAATTGCATTACTAGTTGAGTTAAGTACAAACTTGCAGTGTTAAAGATTGTACTGCATTTTAATTTATTTTTCTGTGTATTTAATTGTTTCATTGGTCTGTGTCTCTCTGTACTTATTTATTTTTCTATTTAATTGTTTCATAGAATACTGTGGTCTTGCTCTGTTTCTGCAGTTAGTTTCCCACCCGCCCTCCCTTTTCCTGTTCTGGTATTAATCTTGTTGGCGTTGGAATTCCCGCCCCGCCTGTAAATTTGTGTTTGTACACTCCTCCTTGGTCTATTTCATTTGCTCACTCAACTGAGTACTGTGAGATCATATTTTGACTTCAGACACTCTTACCAGTCCCATCTGTTCAGCTCTATCCCAGCTCTCTTCCAGTCTAGTCTCACTAGTTCATTCTTCCTATTACAGAGTGAAAACTTGTGAAGGGCAAGCCTCTTAGGTACTTAATTTTGAATTATCTTCTGTTTTTCCTTTCTCCCTTTCCACTTTCCAAAAATAAAATAATTTTTTCTAAGCTTGTTTCCTGCCTTTTCTGTAACTAGTTTAGTCCAGATACAGATTTGCTGTAACCGGGCTTGTTTGTAAGCTTCTGAGCCTCCAAAGCCTTTTTGTGTTGGAGGGAAGCCTTTTAGCTTATCAGTGGTTGTGGTAACCACTAGGTAGCCTGTCTACCACAGCAGTTGTTTCTGGACCAGAAATTGTAGTTTATTGGCCGTTTTGGCAGTTTTTCCATCTCTTTCAACTTTCTGGTTTAAAAGCCTACATTTGCGCCTGTTTCCCACGTTTCCTGTAACTGGTCTAGTTCAGATACAGATTTGCTGTAGCCAGTATTGTTTGTAAGCTTCTGAGCCCCCACGCCTTTCTGTGTTGAAGGGAAGCATTCTAGCAGATCAGTGAGAGTGGTAAGCACTAGGTAGTCTATCTACCAGAAGATCCATGTGCAGATTCTTAGTTTTAGCACTTGAATGTACTTATTCGTGCTCAGCACTTGTTCAGAAATTGTTGTTAGCACTAAATAAGCTACAAATTACTACAGCACTCAACTTTCCTCTTTACCTACAGGAAGACAGTTTTTGTACTTACTTTCCTCACTTGCTTAGAGAAAAACAGCTCTTATACTCACTTTCCACACTTGTCTAGAGGAAAGTAATTTTTTATTCAGGCATGTCCAAGGGTCAGCCCCAGTGTTCTCTCCTGTCTATCTGATGAATCTGGGCATCTTGAGGCAATGTAGCAATTGCCTCGTGTACACAGATAACCCTCTTATCCTACCACCCAACACCACAACCTGTGAGAGATGCACTTATCTAGCCAAACTGGAGGTAACGCTCTCTCAAACCAAGGCTGAACTTGGCAGTCAAGAGGAGAAGGTAAACACTTGCACCACACCACACCATACTCATCACATGGTCCCACTAAACCTACACCACCAAAATCCACACATAAAAACACAAAAACATTTTCAGAGGCTCTCAATAATAATCTTCTCAAGCAACAGAGACCTCCAAAGCAGAAACACAAGCAACCTCCATCCCCCAACACAACCCAAATGACACATAGCCCACAGACTTAGTGTGCCAATAAACCACAGCCCAAAAGGCAAACCAACATACCCAACACACTAGTCATAGGTGACTCAATAGTCAGGCACACTGATGTCCCACTCACCAGGCTAAACAAGGAGAAGGTTACTGTCAGCTGCCTGTCGGGTGCCAGGATCCGTCACATAACACACACACTCAGGTCACTCCACAACAAGTACAAATATGACTCTGTCATTGTCCATGTTGGAGTGAACATGCTGAGATGTACCTCCCTGAACTACATGAAAAGAGAGATGGAAGAGGTCTCCGATCTTGTAGCCCAGGCAGGTATGACCATAGCCCTGAGTAGCATCCTGCCATCACCAAGAATGATACCGCAGTATAAGGACAAAATGATTGACTTCAACAATTGGCTAAGCTTTTGGTGTCATTCTAAGGGGATCCAGTATCTGTCTACCTGGTATGACATGGTCAACAAACCACGATGCTTTGCCAGAGATGGCCTGTACCTGTCACCCCTGGGATTTCAGATACTGACTAAGGCTCTTGCCACCCCTATAGTGCATTTTTTAGGCAAGGTTCAAATGATAAATTCCCCACTGTAACAGGAACAGGCAAGCAAAAACTGAGGGTAACGCTACTCAATGCTAGAAGTCTAAATTTCAAAATGCACTCACTCGAGGTACTCCTTAAAATGGAGAAGATCGATATCTGTGCAGTGACTGAACCTCGTTCATGGCTCTAGAGAGCACTCCTGCATTACCAGGCTGTAACTCATACCACACTTTTTAGCCAACTAACCTGGACCAGAACACCAAAGGTGGAGGTGTGTCCATATTCATTAAGGATATCCACACCTCCAGGCTAGTTGCTCAGCATAATGCATCCGAGGTTATCCAAGTGCAACTAACTCTGGGCAAAACTGCAATCCAAATTTTAGCTCATTACAGATTCCCCCCTCCATGCCCCAGAATTCTCATGCCTCTTTACCTGATATACTGGAAAATATTAGAGGTTTCAACCAAACACCCTAATAATGGGCGATTTCAACTACCACACCATTAACTGGGAAAACTACTCTTACCAACTCCTTCACTCGACACTTTCTGGAATTCATAAATTCCAATGCCCTGGATCAACTTATCCACACCCCCACCAGGGGCAACAATATCCTAGACCTAGTCATTACCAGCATGAGTGACCGGTGTTCCACACCTGGAATCAGCTCCTCATTTGTCAGATCTGACCATAAGCTAATCACCTTAGATATCCATATCCCACCCCCACCCACCATTAAGGAAACCACGGTAAAAAATTTCTCCAAAGCCAACTTCATGCTTCTTAAGACAGAAGTGGAGAACTTCATGACACCCATACAGATGGACAATACAGTTACAAATGCTAAATCCTACACAAATGCACTCTATAAGCACTTACATGAGTGCATGCATCTTGCTATCCCAAACAGAACCAAGACACTATCCTCCAAAAAAAGTAAGCCAATCTGGTGTTCCTCTGCCATAAAAAACTATACAACAGAAGGAAGAAACTGTTGTAAAAGAGAGTAAACTCCCATGAGTGGAGGAGCTCCCTGGTCATCATCAGTAAGAAGCTGAGATTCCTTATAAGATCCTCCAAATCTAGCTACAAAAACAAAATCACCACTGTTTCTAAGAGCAAGCACAAAATTATGCTATAGCTCTGTCAAGAACCTCAATGGCAACACCCAGATCTGCTCTGAGCTACAGCACAACGGCATGAAAATTACAGAACCAGCTGATATTACCAACATCCTGGCAGATAGGGTCAGTGCTAACTTTAACCCCCTCTCACCCACTAAAGGGCCCATATCTATACAGGAAGAATGCAGAGTCCCTGCAATCACATCTATGCAGGTAAAAGCTGCACTCTCTAAAACCAGAAAAACAGCATCCATGGGACTGGACAACATCCCAGGCTGTGTTTTACATGAACTTCAGAACAAATTGGCTCCCCACCTAAGCACCATGTTCAATAATAGCCTCACATCAGGCTTTCTACCCACTGAATGGTGCACAACAACAGTTATCCCACTCCACAAAGGGGGTGCCACCACTGATCCTGGGAACTATCACCCTATTAGCCTGATGAGCCTTGTCTGCAAGGCCATGGAACGTATCATCATGGAACTCATAAACAAAGACATTGGTAGGCTTCAAACTCTGGACTCCACCCAGTTCGGGTTTGTGAAAGGCAGATCATGCCTTCTGAACCTGATCAACTTCCTTGAGGCAGTCTCCAAAGCTGTAGACGAGGGTAAGGTGGTTCACACAGCCTATCTTGACTTTGCCAAGGCTTTCGACACCATCCCCGGTTCTGGAATTATAGATAAACTCACTAAACTAGGTATAAATCCCTACATCACAAGATGGGTTGTGAACTGGCTCACTGACAGAACCCACACTGTAAAAGTTGCAGATTCCAAATCTGACTTCAAACCAGTGACAAGTGGAGTACCACTGGTTCAGTCCTGGGACCATTCCTATTTTTCTACTTCTCTGAAGTACAGGCTAACACAGAAGGCCTCTGGCTAATGAAGTTCCAGATGACTGCAAACTAGGAGCTATAGTCGAGTCCCCAAATGATGTGGACATCCTACAGAAGGGCCTCACTGAGACAGATGCCTGGTTTCATAGGCATGGCCTCAAGCTCAGTGCCAAAAAGTGCATTGTCATCCTCTTTGGTAACAACTCTGTACCCATGAACTACTACATAAACGGCAGTATACTTAACGCTGAATGTATGATAAGAGACCTTGGGACTCAGGTGGACAGTAGTATCTCCTTTGATAATCACATTGCCACAGTAGTCAGGAAATCCTTCTATGTGGCACACCTCATCACAAAAGGGTTCTCATCCAGGAAAAAAGAGGTCATTGTTCCCCTCTACTCGGCACTCATTAGACCCATTATAGAGTGCAACTCCTAATTTGGAATGTACTTCACAAGATATCTGCAGCAGCTGGAAAGGTCACAGAAGTACCTCACAAAGAGGATTACTGGCCTCAAACAGATGCCCTACACTGACAGTCTCAAAAAATGCCCGCTTTACTCTGTAGCATATCGCCTACTCCAAAGAGATCTCTGCCTAACATATAAAGCTATGTTAAATGCAGAGCTGTTGGACATGCTACACATAATGAAATCCCAATCCCTCTAAGCTACACACTCTAGGGACCTAAATCTTGTCACCACAATAAACAGAACACGCTGGAGAGATAGATTCCTGTCCCAGAGACTTCCTATACTCTGGAACAAGCTATGCATCTATGTCAAGCAAAGTTCCTCATTAGCACTCTTCCAGAAAAATCTTGAATGGATGGGAAATAGGAAATACACCCCAGGGATCACTTCTGTGGCTCTGCTCGACAGGGGCACAGGAAATTGACTTTCTTGGGTGGTGGAAGTCAGGGAACCTTGTTGGCTAGGCTTACTTAGGGCTTTAGGCCAATAGCCTAGTACCTACCTATGAACAGTCCTGGACACAGCAAATCTGTATCTGGACTAGACTCATTACAGGAACGGGGGAAACCAGCTTAGACATTTTTAGTAAAGTGGAAAAGGAGAAAGTTGAAATATAAGTTAATTCAAGGTTAAGAATCTAAGTAGTTTGGCCTTCACAAATGCTCTCTCTTTCTATTAGGTAGAATGAACTAATAACAGTAGACTGGGAGGAGTGTCCCAATTCAAATATACAGTATGGGTGGGCAACTGCAAAGCCACTAAGTATAAGAACAAGACCACACTAGGGAGAGGGGTGGGAAACTACTACATCTACTAGCTGTAGCCATAAAATGACAGTTTTAAAAAGATAAAAGAGCAAGGAGGCTCTAGAGAACGCTTTCAACTGCAAACAAATCAGTTATATTATAGCTGACTAGAATACAGAAACCTCAAAAAATCAAAAATGCACAGAAAAGTACAGCTAGAGCATTCACAAACAGAAAATACAACTCTCAGCATGAAAAAGCAGTTTGTGGTTACATAATTCAGTAAACATGCAATTAGAGTAATGAAACAATATCTAGCAATGAAAATTACAGTTAAACAGTACAAAACAGTACATAAATGCAGTAAAACAGTAAAAAATGCTTTATAACAGTGAAAAATATAGTAGATTAACTGTATTGCACAATTATAAGCATTACAGAAGTGCAATTCAATGAAATAAGTGTAAGAAATCACTTTTCCTGCTCTTGGAATCTTTATGGAATTTCTACTTAGTCTCAGTAATGAATCACAATCCACAGCCTGGTAAATACAACCACAGCCTTTTACAGACACATGGTTTATATACCAGACAGGATGGAAGAATGAAGAAGATTGAATTACTACTCAGTCCTACTAGCCCCTGCTATTAACCAATCACACATTCTACAGAAGGTCAGGAAACCCTGTTACTCTCAATAATAATGAAAACAACAGACTATCACCAGAAATGGCTGCCAGACACACAGAAACCTCAACAAACAAAACAACAAGGCCTTGACAACAGCAGGCCTCTATCAAGATTATGCCACCTGAGCAGAACATAGAAACCTCGTGATAAATGCATAGAAAGAGAACTCACAAAGATAAAATACAAGTCTTGGTATGAAAAAGCAGTTTACAGTTTAGTAATTAAATAAAAATGCATTTATAGTAATGCACACTATTACAGCTACTAGCTGTAGCCACTAAATGAAAGTTTTAAACAGATAAAGGAGCAAGGAGACACTAGAAAATGTTTTTAACTGCAAACAAATCAGTTATATGATACCTGACTAGAACATGGAAACCTCAAAAAATCAAAAATGCACAGACAAGCACAGATAAAGCACTCACAAACAGAAAAAAAGCTTTATAACAGAGCAAAATGTAGTAGATTAATTGTATAGCATAATTATAAGTGTTACAGAAGTGCAATTCAATGAAATAAGTGTAAGAACTTACTTGTTCTGCTCTTGGAATCTTTGTTCCCACAGTTCCAGTTTTTCCTACGTAGTTTTCTCCTACCCTTTTCTAAAGATCTCATTTCCAGTTGTTTTATCTCTGTTACTATTTTTACTACTTCTGGTATAGTTGGTTTAGATTCTAATTTCCATTTTCCAGTAATTGCTTTTTTGGCAGCCACCATTATTAGACACAGCAAAGCCTTACCATGACTAGACAATTCTGATTCTGTATCATAGCTCATAAAACATCATCTCCCTCATCAGACCAATCTGCCCACCCATCATCTCAAATAGTGCATCCCACAGGGAATCCTTAAAGACCACCAGTCTTACATAAGAAGCTGTGACAACTGCCTATTTTAGTAATTTCTTTGCTAATTGTAAAAGTAGTGATTTCTGTAGTTGTTTTTCCTCAAGGAAAGTCCCCCCGATTCATTATCCTTCCATGCAGGACTAGCTTAGTCCTGCATGGAAGCTGCCATTTTGGAGCAGGATGGCAGTGCACCATGCATATCAATGAAAGCACCCTGCCTGAGCTCCTAAATGGATGCAGAGCGTGTTTGAGTGCAGGGGGTGTGTCTTAGAGCAGAGCTCAGAATTTACACACCCCTGCAATCAAGAACCGCAGTTTAGGAATAAGAATGAGTGAGACTGCTCATAGGTGTTCACATATCCCCAGTTTACAAGAGCAATAGTTAAAACATTAAATATAAAGAAGTTTTTTTTTAATGAAACATTAAATTTAACCATAGGTGCGTGGATTTGCCCATCGCTTAGCTACAGTTAATGCAGCTTAAATGACACAAGAGGATAAAAAGCAAGATATATGCAAATGAAGCAGTACAGCAATAGTGTAGTGGGCAGACCATTTGCCTTACGAGCAGTCAGTCGCAGTTCGAGTCCTACTCCAGTACATTCCATTTTCCATGCCAAAAAATGTTATGACCAGTTTTTTGTTACATAACCTACTAAATAACATATATTTGTGAACTGGAGTACTGCATAAAATACAGATGTGAGGTGTCATTGTTATAATGTTGTAAAGTCCACAGATAATCACAAGTGCTCCATACAGTATATGTACACATGAATCAGGGATACAAATGAAAGGTAAAATGTGTAATGAATGATAAATCCATACAGTTTCCAAATCCGCCACCTTCCCAAGAACCATTTGACATTACTGTCTAAATTAGTGCGGTGGTATGCGGGAGTAAGCAATAGTAAGCATGAGTAAGCATATTTAAGGAGTAGTAAGCGGGAGTAAGCATATTTAAGTAGTGGTGAGTTTAAGCCCATTTGCATGGGGGTAAGCAATGCACATACAGGTTAAGCAATATTGAAGCTAACTCTCTGTAAGCATATTTAACCAAATGTTAGCATTGCTTACCCTCGCGCAAACCCACGCAAACCCGCTTACAATTGCTTAAAAGTGCCTTAATCTCTCTGTATGCAACAGCTGCTGTCCTTGCCAGAAACAAAATAAACAGCCTTTGCAGGTCTTGTACCTAGGACCCTGTACACTATAGTCAAAGTACGTAACCACTAAGCCATCACAGCAGTACATAATATTGAGGTAACACCAAACAGATCCTCACTATAGGAAAATCAAACCGAACATGTATAAGGAATCTATATACAGTTTTATGTTGTATAATCTACTACATAATATAAATATGTGAACTGGAGTACTGCAGTAAGCCCAGATGTGAAGTGTCATTATAATAAAGTGTTGAAATTCCCTAATAAACACAAGGACCCCATACAGTGTACGTACACATGAATCATGGATACCAAACACATATATAACTTGTAATGAATAATAAATCAATGTCAAAAAGCAAATATAATGCAAATTTAATATTAAGCAATGCTAAGCATTGTACAGCCCAGCTTAATAGGTGTAAGCGATGTGTAGGCCAGCTAACTCAGTCTGCTCATTGGTATACCCCTTTAAGCAATACCAACCTTAGGTAAGCAGGTTTGCCCATAGCTTAGCATTTTCAAAACCATCCAATCATGGCAAAGTACAGGAAACTGGCTTTATTTAAACCCAACAGGCAGGAATACATCTCATAACTGGTTGCAGCTTCCTCCTGTAGGCACAATGTGTGTTATGGGAGAGGATGTGCACTTTCAGGCACAGCATTGGGCCATCCAGGAATCCAGAGTCATGGCATGACTCCTTGTGAATGACCATGACCAGAGACTGCTGCAGGGCCAGTACCAGAGTTCCCAATACAAATTGGAAGCCTGAGACCATCTCACCCATGACCTTACCAGTGCCACTGGCATACCCTGAACCAGTGAGCAGATCAGGCATCACTATGCCATCCTGAAGCAAAGAAAGGGGGATCTCTTGGATCAGTGGATCCAAGATGCTAGGAGGACAGGGGATGTCCCAGCCGTGTGTATCAGTCCACTACCTGCTTAATAATTGCCAGCTCATGTATCTTATGGATAAGTATGGCTAAATATTCCATTTATGTCTTTCACAGAGGCAGATGAGCAGGCTGCGAACCAGGAAGTCCATGCCGGTAGACTGCAGCGGTTGTGACGTGAGGCAGGTTAGTAATACTCTTGCATGTACTGTCATAGGAAACAAATATAAATGTAGTAGTAAGTTTATTTATTTATTTATTTATTTTATTTATTTATTTAACATTTGTTGACCAGGAAAGTCCAACTAGGTTCCACAGATCTTGTTTTCAGTGAAGGACCGGGGAGAAATGCTCCAGAAGCATGTCTTTAAAATTGCCTGTATAAAACCTGTATTGTTTAAGGCATGTACTGCATACACCAGAGAATATGGCAGGAAGAGTCTCATATAGGTTGTATGTAAATAAAAGCATAATAGCCTGACAATGAAGGTCTAACTGCTGGACTGCATGTGTTTACTCTGGTATCATATGGTAATGGAGAGTTGCAATCACTTAATAGTACTGTTGCATTAAGCACTGTTACTCACACTGTGCTACATAAATAAAATGTGTAGGAATGTCTATATATGACTGTTGTAATCCCAAAAGGTCATATAGTACAACTGAGAGAGACTGAGATAGAAAACAGAGAAAAGACAGGCAACAAAATCCAAATAGCACACTCAACTGCGAAGTGAACTATTGTATTTTTTGCACACACTGCCATGGTTCAAATCCTGCGAGTGGTAATAGGCTGTATGCAGAATCATACCCCACAACTGTGCAGATATGTCCAGAATGTCCAGTAAACCGGTCCATATCTGCTGCCTGTCACCCTGCAATTGGGAAATCAGTGGGATGATCCCAAATGTTTAGACAGCAAACAATACATACAACTGGTTGCCAGACATCTATAAGAACAAACCTGTCAGTCTAGCAACTCCACAAAATGTAATGAGAGTAATTAGCCAAGTATGTCCCATCTCCACCCCCATGTTGTCAACCTGTAACCAGAGTGTTTACAGTAGCAGAGTGAGACATATGTGCCTAATACTAATGTGGAATCTGGTAATTTATGTGGCAACATTCAGGTAGTGCTAACAAACATTGCTCCCACAGGTCTGTCAGATACAAACACTGTGCCTAGAAATAAAAGATTGATATCTAGTACTAGTACTGTTTACTCTGGTATTGTATGGCATTGTTAGTGTTGCAGTTTCTCTGAGTAATAAGGTATTACTCATCACTGTCACTCACACTGTACTACATAATACAACTGTCTAGGAAATCCTGTATAAGAGTGTTGTAATTACGAGGTCAGTATGTAAAACCATAGGAGAATTATAGACAGAAATCAGACAAGAGATACACAACAATATTTATATAGCAACCCCTTGTTGGAACCACATTGGCCTTGTCTGTGAAGTTGGGAAAGGGAATATGGGGAAAGATAGCAGGTATATTTGTGGAGGTTGTTTAGGTTGGTAGATATAGAGGACAGCCTACAGGGGTGGTATATGACACATGTGGTGAGTAAACACCCTCAATGGTGGGTGTGGTCTGTGATGTGGAAGCCCCTTGATCCCCCATATGGAAACAATGGTAACAAGGCCCCCACCCATTGCTAGTCACAACAGCAGCATCACGGCCCTGAAGGTGCCTGGCCTGAAGGCTGAGCAGGAGGAGCATGTGGACCCTGTGATTGTGTACTGAGGGCCTTGATGTGCTGTAGTGCATCCCACAAGTCTCTGTGGGGGCCCTGTGCAACAGACCCTGGACCTGACCTCAGGTGACAGAATCATGTCTGTGTGTGCCCCCGAGGGGACACCATCCCCTGAGGTGCTTCCACCTGAAGGTAGTGCTGGACCAGTAGATGAGGAGGCCCCAGGGTAGGTCTCACATGTGATGTGGCCTGGTAACATGGCCAAATGAGGTGAGAGAGGTGGTTCTGCTGGCAACTATTCCCTAAACATGCTATCATGCCACTGTTATAGAACATATGTGGGTAGTAATAATCTACACAATCCTGGAACATGTCCAACAGCATGCACAGATACCCCCAATAACACAGAATGTCAGATGTGCAGCAATCACATAGCAAGCATACCACATGCATATATATGGAACCATAGTGGCCCTGACAATGGCATGCAGGTGAAATCGTCCATAACAGGCCAGCAATGATAGTGTTCCCACAGGGAACATGGCTACAAACGCATAGTACAAAGCGTGGTACAATACAATATCTGTCCCAATGGTAAGTAAGCTGTAGCCATACATAGTGAGTTGTGTGAACAGTTTGTTGTTGCAGATATGGTGGGGGGTAGCCAGAGATGTGTATTAAGAACTATGGTAACCTTACTGAATGAGTTGCTCAGACCTGTTTCCATCTTTATGTTTTTCAGGCAGGATGTCCCATGGCCGGTTATTGGTGTATTCAGCAGATGAAAATGAGGTCATTCTTAACCACCTGGTACAGCACTACCAGGTGCTCTTCAGCAGGACAGCCCATGAGCGGCAGGAGCTGATTGTCCTGTGGAACAATCTTATTCCACATGGTCAATAATGTTGGCCTGCATAACCGCAGTTATGAGCATGTCCGTCATTATTGTAGCAACCTGCTTCACAATGCCCATCGGTGTGCTGCTTCAGTGTGGGGGATCCACTCACAGTGGGTTGTCATGCCATCCACCCCCGATACGTGTTGAGGAGCTCCTCACCAGCTGCGTGGCACCTGCCTGCCCGCACACGCAACAACTGGTGGAGACCATAGTGGAGGTGGGTGCTACCCACACACTGGCTGAGGAGCATGCAGGTAAGGACACAGGGCACATCATTGGACCAATGTTGCGTATGCATCTGCATCTGTACAGGTAGATCAAGCATATGTGAGATGTTTTATATATATATATATATATATATATATATATATATATATATAGTCTGTTGCTGCGTAGTTGTAGTAATAAACAGATGTGCATAAGCTGTAGTATTGTGGACTTGTACGGTTGATGTACTGTAATGCTGCACTCACCCTGTAGCAATGCCACAGCTGTGGCTACTGGCATCACATGCCTCACACACATATGTATGTCCCTCTGATATACCACCAAGGCAGTAGCCTGTAGCTGGTCAGTATGGCTTATGTTCATGCTTGTCAATACACCAGTCATGTGATGGCTATGTTATATTCCATGCACACATCTAACACACCTACCCATAATGCATGCCATACATGTTCATGTATTGTTGCTGTTAACTGCACTGCATCACAGTGATAACCATGATGGGGTATCTGAAGGGTATGTCAGACACCTGCAAGATAACTAACATCCTGTTATTGTGAAATGTGTCCACAGGGATGAACATAATGATGAGACACATGGCTTACAGTAGAGACATGTGTGAAACATCACCCTTATACAGTGCTACAGCAGTGTATATATCAGTATTACAATGGCAACTGTTACAGATCTACACTATGGCATATCATAATACTGTAGCCCACAACACTGAGTGTGTAATATGGAATCGTAGGTTAGGGCGGCAAATATGGGGAATACATACCTTCACAAACACTGGACGCATATGTGCACACACACTTCAGTTAAAATATAGTGGAGACAGCTGTTGAGGTACTGCCTCCATGCAATTGTCATGGAAACATACCTTTCAGCAAGTACACATCCCCAATGTCACACCACGTATTGGTCTGCTGTCCAAGATGTTTGGCCATCAAATGTGCACACTTACCTGCAACAGAGGCAGGCATGGCTTGCACACATCTTGCATGACATGGCGTGGGCCCCATACCCAACAGGTAGCTCCCATGAGCTACACATGTAGCCATACCTCACCATTGCATATGGCATGGCAAACAGTGCAGGCAGTCATGTTTGTGGCAAGGAAGTATGGGACAGGAATTATGCAGGAAATAAACAGATGGTCATCTAAGACAAATGATGTCACGTAGCAAACTAGTCATGTGGGCTGCCTACTAACATGCCACAATACTGAGGGGGTAGCAGGAATGTCCAGGAAGTACTGGCTGTGCAGTACCCATGTCAGCAATTGCCTGGACTCTGCAAGCGTGTGGCCTATGGGTTAGGGTCATCAGAATTGACAGTTGGACCACAGGAAACATCAGCCAGGCCTCTCTACAGGTAGTGTATGCATAACAGAAGAAGTTCCCAACAGTCATGCATTGCAATGTGTACTGGTGTACCATGACCACATTGGAAACCTATAGACAGTATCAAGTAAGATACAGGTGCTGCACAATCAATGCCTCACCCCACCTCAGGCCCACCATTCCTATCTGTACTGTGCTGGTGCCAGTGTACATCTGTATGTTTGCCAGTCATTAGCTGGGACTAGGCTGTTACACGTGGTGTTCAGCGTTTGGGACACTGCAAACTGAAACACATGTGTAGGCCATAGTTGTCAAGCATCTGCAAATAGGCTGAAGGTGGGGAGGGTGTGTCATCATGACACACCAATGCACTGCAGCAGGGATCCTAAGGATGCTATGAATGGCTGTATCTGCACACAGTCAGGTTCAGGAACTGTGGCAGACATAACCCTGACTCCACAGCAATAGTGACGGCAGAGTGTGAACGCCAAAGGATGTGCACATGAGTTGACCTTGCAATCAAGCAGAGTCAGGAGACATGTGTAGGGCAGACTGACCGTATACTGGCAAATACAGATGGTCCATACTAGTACACCCCTGCCAGGAATAGTGACTGCTGTAGTACACATAACAATAGGTGCAATAAACTGTCATAATAAGGGCATGCACACATATGCACCCACGAAGTGTATGCATCATGGTCAGCATCTGCACACATAGCACATTTGTTAGACACTGCATGTTAATGTACAGGACATATGTCACATATCAGGCTCATGTAATGTTAACATATGTGGTGATGTGGTCCCATGGCATATCAAGGAAGAGTGCATCATATCAGTAAGGGTGTGTACACTCCCCATAGCCATGGTAAGGTTTGATGGTTGTCAGTGTAATAGTATCGTATTGGTCATACATGCACCGCTGATGTTGAGATCTGCAAACAAGACATCAGGCATTCACAAATTACATCTGTCCACATATCATCCCAAGTATGTGTCAGACAAACACATAGGGGCTGTGAGCATTAGAGCAGACATAACTGACACAGTAATACACATTCAGCAATGGTTTGTACACCTGTGAGGTATTGTGCACAGTACATGGCAGGGTGCAGAGCAGGTGCACACTAATACTGTGTACATGGGTGCAGTGTTTTCCAGGGGAAGGGGCATCACCTACTAACACAGCCCATGCATTGTACACATGTATACTGTTGCTAGCATGGATTGACTATAGCTGCACTGCATGCTGTTGTGTACTATCTTTGTGCAACCTCACCTGTAGGTGTGTGTGTTTGTGTGTGTGTGTGTGTGTGTGTGTGTGTGTGTGTGTGTGTGTGTGTGTGTGTGTGGGGGGGTAATTTTTTCTATAAGTGCAATCTGGTGGAGTGGAGGGGGATTGATGCATGCAGGATGTGTTTGTGCAGGTGTGCATGTTTGTCTGAGTGTCCATGTATGCACATGTCTGATTGTGAGGTTGTTCATATGGCAGTACTTCCCTTTGGAATCGTGCAGTACATGGACATGGACTGACACATGAGACACCAGGAATACTTGTCTGATATTTATCACAGGACAGCTGATAGTATAATAAGGTCTGTAGCATGGAACATGCATTGGGAGGGAAACTAGACAATAGGTATACCCTTAAAATTGCAATCAGCAGAAAGGTGATTGACTACCCATGTATGCAGCACTACAGATGCATTGGGGAATTACTAGATAACACCAGGAAGTGTATCCATATATTACTGTTGTCCACATGATAAGTTGATTGAGCAGCAGATCTGGCATGTACTTAGCAATATTTACGTATGACACTCCAGTGCGTGACATTATGGAGTGAAAGTAGTAGCTCCTAACATATAGGGGCCATGCTCACAATGTCCGGACATACCCAGTGTGAACACTGGATGACAGCAGTGAGGCCTTGTAAAACCTATTCCACTCAAGTCAATGAGGTAATGGAGTAACAGGTCTTGTGTTGTGATCACTTGTCTAGGCATTTAGAGGAATGATACATTAATGAGTGTATGTTACCACGTGTGATGCAGGATGGGGAACTTACATGAATGAACGTGGGACTGTCTCTAAAGTCAGGGACAGGTAGGTATTATGGTGGAATTTCAGGGTATGTGTGTGTGTGTGTGTGTGTGTGTGTGTGTGTGTGTGTGTGTTTACTGTTATGCAATGCCGTACAGGTTTTAAGATGCGTTTTTTGTTTTCCCCCACAGGTGGCGAGGTGGGTCAGGGTCCCTCATGCATGCAATCTGATGTTGGTGTCCAGACAGGCAATGAAGATGATGATAGGACTGTTTAGGCACAGGCAGGGTTGTCAAAGGCCGAAAGTGTACCATTGTTTCACATCCCCCTGTTAGCCACCCCAACCCAGCACACAGTTACAGTGCTACCCCATCACCAATGGCCATAGGAGAGGGACAGTTGCTGGTTGGTGGCAGTGCACAGGAGAGTGTGGTATCTATGCCTACTGTGTCTGGACACAGCAGACATAGCCAGATGTCTGGCAGGGCACCACATAGGCAGATGTACCACGGTACTCGTGGGAAGGCCCCTGGTCATCATGCCCCTGGCAGAAGTGCCATAACTGGTACCAACAGGTGCATGTTTCAGACTGTCATGGGGGTGCAGGCATGTATGGAACTGTACACCAGACAGGGCCTGAGGCTGCAGAGGGCTGCTCTCTCATCTGTAAGCAACAACTTCCATGAACTTGCAGGTGCCCCCCATGATTATACCAAGGTCATGGATAGATGGTTGGGTGAAATGGTGGGCCTCATCAATCGTGGATTATCTGTGCTCGAACATGTGATGGGAGTGGGGCGATGGTTGTGTGGACATAGGCCAACAACACCAGCTGCTGGTGATTGACATGGACATGCTAGGACACCAAGGCACTCCTGTAGTGGCAGTTCCAGCCCCAGCACTGCAGGGGGGCACTGTCCACACCACACCACAGCAGGCCATGTGCATGTGGCACTGGCCAGTCCCAGGAGTGACCAGCTTCCAGTGGACATCTGTCATCATAAGGGGAGAGTAGCACATTGTGCCCATGTAACCCCTGGCAGGCACAGTCTGCATGTCCATGGCCAGAGGCAATGAACTGCACACCCTGCCAGGTATGGTCTGCAGCTGTCCAAGAAACACCTGTATAGTGCAGCCACATGGCAGATCTGTGTGCATGCATACACACACACACTATACGAACACACCTAGGGCAACCCATACCTACACACACCATATCACCACACCCATATCAGCTAATTACACCCCTCACCCACACACATGGTGTCAAATGTATGGCCCACCCTCGGTCTCTGGCAAGCAAACAACACACCCTGTGCATATGATGATACCTGTGCCACATCCCTGTCATCCATAACATTGATGCAGGAACAGGCAAATATGGTTTTGATGCACACGGTGACTGTACTACAGTGTACCAATGTACTGCTGTGTAACATGTTGTCAGCAGTAATGTTTAATGCTTACATGTCAGGTAGTGTAGCTGTCCAGCCATGATGCATTATAGCTGTAAGTAACACTGAGTGATTGTGGTTTCCATAATATTATCCATTTGGATTGTAGGTGTACATGTGTTAGCAGGAGGATGGTCTGCAGTCATATTCCACAAGGGGTATAGCGCTGTGGTAACACCATGGCTGTGACATATCCTGGGTACAGTTGAACACATGTCACAGGTCTGTATAACAGTTACTGCCTGTGCCACATGGACAGGTGACCTGCTGGGACATGCATAATCAGCAACCTGATGTAGATCCATCCACATACATGCACAGTCTTACTTGGCAACACTGGGACTAGACCCCTACCATACCTCTCAACCATATCAAATTGCTTGGTAAATACCGGTTTTGAGGGCAAAATATTGGGGTGCCACGGATTCCCACGTGGCCCCTTTAATTTCCAAATTTCATGTTTTTTTTGTTTGTTTTTTTTTTATTTTTACTCCTGATGTCATCACATGCAGGGTGTGCATGATGATGTTAGCTTCTGCAAAGCGGTGTGACAGCACATATTTCTTCCCCAGCTGAGCTCCTCCTCCGAGTTAAGAAACTTCTTTTATTTACTTATTTAACAGCTGCAGGCAGAAATATTCTGTTAAACATTTTACTTAACGGCGGAAGAAATTATGCGTGTGTGCTGTTTATTACTTAAGTTGCTGACATGCTGGATTTTACTTTAAGTAATCAATCCTGGGCATGCATGGCTGTAAGAGCATTAATAAGTTAAGAGGCGTGCAGGTCTTTAAATCTGCATTTTATTGCTACAGTTTACTTAATGGCTGAACTTGAGCAGGTCATTTTACTTTGAACTTTTTATTTTACTTAACGGCTAAACTTGAGCAGGTCATTTTACTTTGAAGTTTTTATTTTACTTAACGGCTAAACTTGAGCAGGTCATTTTACTTTGAACTCTGCTGCTGCATTTTGTTGCTTCGTGGCTGTAAAAGCATTAGTAAGTTAAGAGGTGTGTGGGTCCTTAACTCTGCATTTTATTACTTCATTTAACTTAGTTCATTTTACTTTATATCTGCTGCTGCATTTTAAGAGCTGCATTGTGCTTTTACTTAACGGATGAACTGAAGTAGTATGCATGCTGTTTGAGGTCAAGAGCTGCTGCTGCCTTTACTTTAAGGCTGTTCTATATTACTTAAGAGCTATTTAAGGTTGTTAGGTGCATTTACTTTATTTAAGGCTGTGTGTATGTGTGGGTCGTTAACTCTGCATTTTATTGCTTCATTTTACTTAAAGGCTGAACTTGAGTGGGTCATTTTACTTTGAACTCTGTTGCTGCATTTTATTGCTTCCCTGAACTTGAACTCTGTGCTGCTGCATTTTACTATTTGTAAGAGCTGCACTTAATGGGTGGGTGAACTCTGCATTTTATGAGCGGCATTATCCTTTGCTTTTACTTAACAGCTGAACTGTGAACTATGCAGTTTGAATTTAAGACCTGCTGCATGTACTTTAAGGTTGTTCTATATTACTTAAGAGATATTTACAAGAGGTAAGGTGCATTTACTTTATTTACAAGCTGTGAGGTGCATTTACTTTATTTATAAGCTGTGAGGTGCATTTACTTTATTTATTTACAAGCTGTGAGGTGCATTTACTTTATTTATATACAAGCTGTGAGGTGCTTTTACATTATTTGCAAGCTATGAGGTCCATTTACTTTATTTACAAGCTATGAGGTGCATTTACTTTATTTATTTGCAAGCTGTGAGGTACATTGACTTTATTTACAAGCTGTGATGTGCATTTACTTTATTTACAAGCTGAGAAGTGCATTTACTTTAAGCGTGTGTGTTTGTGTGCGTGTGTGTGTGTGTTGTTTGTGTGTGTGTGTTGTTTGTGTGTGTGTGTTGTTTGTGTGTGTGTGTTGTGTGTGTGTGTGTGTGTGTGTGTGTGTGTGTGTGGGTGGGGAGGGCATATTTTGGTTGCCTGTTCAGTTTGCATTTGAAAGTTGGTATCCCATAATTCCATTGGGGTGGCTGGGGTTATAAAATTGTGTATACAACTTTTATGTTAATCAGTGTACAGATTTGTACCTATTTTTCATGGGCCTTTGTCCAAATGTTTGATATTTCCAGGTTGAGAGGTATGACCCCTACCTAGGTATGTAGTGCAACTGATGTGTGTGGATTTCATTGCACACACCACACAGTGTTTAGGATGAGGTGTGTTCCATGTTACATGTTACATGCAGAACATCCTCAGACATGTACAGTATGGTAATAGGGGATGTAATGGCTGTATATGGACAATACATAGTGTGACATACCATGATATACACATTAACAGACACATAACAGGCAGACACATATCCAAGAGACCTGGGCCTATTGGTGCTAACTAACTTGTCAGTGTGTCCAATGTGTTGCAGGTAGGCTGCACACAACACATGCATGACTGGGCTGGATTGTGCTATCAGTTACCTGTATGGTTGATGGTGACAGTGGTCACCATACAGTGGTACATGGGACATGTACCGGGGGTACCATGGTGTAATGACAATGTACACAGCACCCACACCCCACTGTGGATATTGTACACACTGGAATCAATGATGACACTCTGACATACCCACCATCACACATTGCCCAAGACTGCGATACAACCCATTGTCCATCCCAACAGTGGTACTACAGGGATAGGCATCTAATGCACATGCCACAGGTATAGTAGGGTGATACATTGTCATGCCTCACCTATGGACAGCAACATCACTATCTGTAATACTGTGTGGCAATGCGTATTGTAATAGGAGTATGTGGCTTAGGAATGCTGTACCCTACAGATATGTACACATGCACACATATACACACTTGCCAGAACTCAATAGGTATCCCATGCCTATCAACCCATTTGTACAACACTGTTGTGCTGGTACTGCAAGGCTCAGGTAGCAGTTAGGGAGAGGAGCATAACAGGGTACATGTAATGTCTGGTACAGCAGCAGCCACATCTAACAATGGCAATGGGTGTTGCGGTGGATGTGAAAGCCCTCATGGTATTCCCAACTACAGGTGTACTAACTCACAGACACAGATATCCTCAGTAATGCACATGTACACATTTGTCAGTACTGGGGTGCATTGCTGCAGGTGGTCATAGGTGTGTATCTGGCTATTGTCCATGGAGAGATGGGAAGTGTAAGGGATGTGTGCACAGTGGTATCATGCCACCTTCCGTGTGCCAGCAGGCAATCTATCAACAGACACCACTGTGGTGACCCTCAGGGTGAGAGTGACATGCATCAGCCAATCCTCTGGGTGCCACCTGCAAATTGCCACTGAGGTGATCCAGTTGACATGTATGCAACATGTATGACAACACATAACTAGTGTCTGTGATGGAGACCTGTACCCAAGCATGTTCTGTTGACTGTGGTAGTGTAGTGGAGGTACCTGTAGCATGTGGTGCGTACAGGGTGTTGTGTCCTATCTGTGTCAGTTATAACACAGCTGGGCAGGCATGTCAGTGTCAGGCAAGCATAGGTTGCCTGTACTTATCCAAGCTGGATACCTGCCATCTGCACATCTGTACAGGGACTGACAGACATCATCTTGGCAACTAGCTATGAAGTAGGATGAATGTGTCGACAGATAGATGTCTGCCACCAATATGCATGCCATTACTACATGTTGGAATCCCTCACTGACATGTGCAGTACAGACAGTATTCACCCTATAGCGCTCCACTATCTCCAGCTCATGTAGCTCCTGGTAGGTTACCCTGGGTCTGTACACTCTTCTTCATCTCCTCACTGTGGGTTGGTCGACAGCATTCTCATCCTCACCACCCAAAGCCTCTTCCACATGTTGATGTACGATAGCTGCTGCAGCCCCTAACATTTTTCTGTATTTGTTTTGTTAAAATTTCCCCACTTGTATACACTGGTGGTGTAGAGTATGTGGGAAAAACCAGAGGGAAAGGTGTTTGCATAGTTTATAGTAGTGTTCTGGGCTGGGCTGCTGCCTGTGTAATTGGCTGATTCTGATAGATTTCACTTGCCAGCTATGCTATTTCTCCTTGATTACCTTCCTACTGCTGTTTTCCCTTCCCATTGCCTTCCTGTTTAAGCCCAGAGGTGTGCCGCACAAACACAGTGCTCAAATGTGCATGGAGCTGCTATTTCCTGGTTTACTTTTTTTTTCCTTTAAAACACGGTGCACAGTGCTTAAGCAATGTAAAGAGTGCTAGGCAGCCTCAGATACACCCCCTTGCTTAGCTCTGCTAAGCTAAGGGCAAACCCAAGCCACAGGGCTCCAAAATGCTTAAAGTATGCCTAACACACCCTCCTATGATGTCAGCTAACTCTTAGGCTTTAATCATGCTATTCCTGCTCTTATACTGTTGGGTGCTGGCTAGCATTGAGGGGAAATCTGGGATTCAGTATCATTCCCCTTTTTTGCATAGGATTGCCTGCTAATGCATAGTTACAGGTCCCACACTGAGCCTTCCCCCTTAGCAACTACTATTCACTGGCCATGTTGTCTTCTGCCTGCCATTGAGTATAATGGCAAAATAGGGATTTGGGTTAGAAAGCTTATTTCAGGTTATTTTGTATATTTTCGGCTCGATCTGGTTTGCGCTCCGCTGCCCTATGCTTAAACAGATGAAATCAGCTAAAAATAAATAAAAGTTATCTTTTTTATTTTTGCAACTGGTTTCCATGCCAATGGCCATATATTTGGTCATTGGCATGGTTTCCACATATTATACACACTTTATTTGGAGCTGTCATAGCTTCGTTTTGTAGTTTGCGGAAATGTACTCGGTTACTAACCGAGTACATTTCTGTACACTACACTAGTCCTGCACGGCCAGCTGACACATCATTTGCATGGTTTTCATCTGCAAATGAGGTAATTTGCATACATGAGCTGTGTCCGTGCAGGAATAGTGCAGGAGTGCTCATGCCCGTCCCTGCAGCTTATTCCTGGATCGCACGGCGGCCATATTGCCTCCAGGAGGTCCTGCACTGTTCCTGCACACCGTGCAGGGCTTGCTGAATCTGGGGGAATGTTGTTACCGTTTGTAGAACTTACCATGTTTTTAATCACCCTCAGAAAGTTGATCCTGAGATGGGTCAGGCATGTTTTCTGCCAGTGGACTGCTTATAGCTTATGTCATAGTAACTTATTAAATGGCAATTTCAACCAAGAATTATTAATATGTATCTTCTTAGTCTGCTCTATAAATAAAAAATGCTACCAACTTACATTTAACATTGCTCATTTTCATACATTTTTACATTTTAGGACAACCTGCTTAGCCATTACTTGTGACACTGGGCTTCAAAGATGTCACACAAATTGGTAGCAGTAGAGAACGTGCTGTGCAGAGAAGTAAAATGGATCTACAATCCAAACGATGGGCATCAAAGTTAATTGTAACATTTGGGATTCATATCTACTTAAGGGGTTCCAATCTACCAGTAGACTGCACATTCTATCTAGCTTCCCATTTCCCAAACTACCACTAACTAATCATTCTTTCTGCATATCTAATATAAT